>NC_080544.1:112876223-113023723 GCF_028640845.1 Ahaetulla prasina
AGCGTTCTTCATATGTTTTAGCCTCCAGTCCCTTAATTATCTTTGTTGCTCTTCTCTGCACTCTTTCTAGAGTCTCAGCATCTTTTATACATCGTGGCGACCAAAACTGGATGCAATATTCCAAGTGTGTCCTTACCAAGGCATTATAAAGTGGTATTAACACTTCACGTGATCTTGATTCTTTCCCTCTGTTGATGCAGCCCAGAACTGTGTTGGCTTTTTTGGCAGCTGCTGCACAAGGCTGGCTCATATCTAAATGGTTGTCCACTAGGACTCCACGATCCCTCTCACAGTTACTACTATTGAGCACTTCCTTCTCCTCCTCCTCCTCCTCTTCTTCTTCTCCTTCTACCTTCTTCCTTTTCCCTCTCCTTCTCCCCTTTTCAAAAAACAGCCTTGAGACAGCTCTGAAATGCAAGTTAATGCTACCGAGTCGTGTGCAGGGATTCATCGCCCCACCGGTGAACCCCATCGGGATTAATTTGGGCGAAAGAACAAACAAACAAGCAACCCCCCCCCCAAACCACCCACTCGGCTGCACTCAAAAAGGAAGGGGAAGGAAACTGTTAAAAACCTGACATACTTGAGAATGGAATGAAATCTCTTTTTCTCTCTCTCTCTCTCTCTCTTTTTTGGAACGAACATCGCTTACCAGCTATATTAAACCTGTTTTGAAGAAAAGATAAAGGGTAACTCCAGTTATATTTATTCCTGGGTGTTGGTGCTTAATTAACGGTGCATCAGCCTTCTAGCTTTAAAAAATAAAAAATTCAATTGCCATGAAAACCCAGAAAGATACCGAGTTTGCTTTTCAGTTTCTCTAATTGTTAGAACGGCTCCTATCCAGGATGGATGGTTGAAAAAGAAGGGGGGGAAAAAAGACTGTTTTAGTGGCCTAATGTGGATAAAGGTTGTCTTTGACATACAACGCTCCGTTTAGCGACCGTGCAAAGTTACAATGACAACTGAAAAAGGTGACTTAGGACTGTACTTACGACTGTGTTCCGACTGGCACATGATCCAAATTCACAGGCTTGGCAACTGGCATGTACTTACGACGGGGGAATGGGATTCACTTAACAACTGTGTTAGTCCCTTCACAACTGCAGTGGTTCACTTAGCGATGGTGGCAAGAAAGGTTGCAAAAACTCACAACAACTGTCTCGCTTAGCAACAAAAAAAATTGAGCTCAATTGCAGTCCTAGGTTGAGGACTACCTGTATCTATGCTCAAAGGTTTGGATGATATGATAGCTCATCTCCCAACCTTGTAGTAAATCTATGAAGGTTGGAGGTTCCATCAGGGATCAGGAAATCCGTTCCACGGGAAGATTAAAACAGATTTTTATTGAGATGGGATCTAAGAAGAATGTAGAGTTAATAATAAAGTTGGAAGGGACCTTAGAGTTTTTTTAATCCAACCTCCTGCTTGAGCAGGAGACCCTAAACTAGGGGTCTCCAACCGTGGCAACTTTTAAGACTTGTGGACTTCAACTCCCAGAATTCCTCAGCCAGCAAAGCAAAGCTGGCTGAGGAATTCTGGGAGTTGAAGTCCACAAGGCTTAAAGTTGCCAAGGTTGGAGACCCCTCCCCTAAACCAGTCCAAACAAGTGACTATCCAGTCTGTTCTTAAAAATCTCCAGTGATGAAGCATCCACATCTTCTGGTGGCGAGCTGTTCCACTGGTTAATCATCCTCACTGTCAGGAAATTTCTCCTTAGTTCCAGGTTGCTTCTCTCCTTGGTTAGTTTCCACCCGTTGCTTCTTCTCCTGCCTTCAGGTGCTTTGGAGAATAGCTTGACCCCCTCTTCTTTGTGGTAGCCCCAGAGGTATTAGAACATTGTTATCATGTCACCGCCCCCCCCGCCCCCCGTCCTTCTTTTCTCTAGACAAGACAAACACAATTCCTGCAACTGTCCTTCATATGTCTACTGAGATTCTCGGTCATCCAGATCCTGGTTTTCCCAAAGATTCTTTTTTTCCACCCCAAGAGTCAACTGGACTTTCTGGTTTTTCTTTGAAGACGTTTCGCTTCTTATCCAAGAAGCTTCTTCAGCTCTGGTTGGACGGTGGGGAACCAGCTGTTTGCGAGGAGTATAAATCCTTCCCTTTCCCACCGTCCAGTCAGAGCTGAAGAAGCTTCTGGGATGAGTAGTTTTCTGAGAGTGAGAACAACCAACCCATGGAACAGAAGTCACCTTTGAAAGTTGTGGGAGCTTCATCACTGGAGGCTTTCAAGAAGAGACTGGACTGCCATCGGTCAGAAATGGTGTAGTAGGGTCTCCTGCTTGGGTGGGGGGTTGGACTAGATGACCTGGAAGGTCCCTTCCAGCTCTGTTAATCTGGTCCACAATCCTGGTCTTCCTTGGTCCAAGATCCATCTCTGCCCAGCATTTCAAGGTCAGACAAATCTGTCGGTCATGACGGCAGTTATTGCCAGAATTTGCTCCAAAATGCATCAGGACTCAAAGTGAACACCTGAGGAGACCCAGGCCTTTCACAACATTTGGAGTGTCTCTGCTCCAGCTGTTAGCTTCATTTGGAGCCACCCGAAGGGACTCTGACTGTTCTCAGTCTTCTCTATCATTTCCCTATTTTTCTCATGTTTCCAATTCCCGATTGCCGAAGCCCGCTTGGTTTCTGATTTAAGGAACACAAGAGGTTGCATCCCATTTGAAGATTTGTTCTTGATTTTGCAGTAACATGTTCAGTCTTTCTTGAAACCCTCCAGCGAGGGAGCACCCACAACTCAGAACTCCAAGCTGTTCCACTGATTAATTGTCAAGAAATTCCTCCTTAATTCCAGGTTTCTTTTCTCCTTGATCCTGTTGCTTCTTCTCCTGCCTTCTGGTGCTTTGGAGAATAGCTTGACGCCCTCTTCTTTGTGGCAGACCCTCAAATACTCCCTTAGTCCTTCTTTTCATTAAATTAGACATGCCCAGTCCCTGCAACCGTTTTTCGTATGTTCTTTTAGTCTCCAGTCCCCTAACCATCTTCGTTGCTCTTCTCTGCACTCTTTCTAGAGTCTCAACATCCTTTTTACATCGTGGGGACCAAAACTGGATGCAGGATTCCAAGTGTGGCCTTAGCAAGACGTTTATAAAGGGATATTAACACTTCATGTATTCTTCACCTTCAGCTCCATACATTCATGCAACAAACTAATGCTTTAACCAAGCAACAGCATTACAGTAAAAATCAAAATCATAGATCTGGAAGGGACCTTGGAGATCTTCTAGTCCAACCTCTGCCCAGGGCAGGAGTCCTCATTCCATCCCAGGAGTCTTTATTCCATCCAATCTCTTCTTGAAAGCCTCCAGTGATGAGGGACGAACAAGATCTGGTGGCAAGCTGTTCCACTGGTTAATTGTTCTCACTGTTAGGAAGTTGCTCCTTAATTCCAGGTTGCTTCTCTCCTTGGTGACCTTCCACCCATTGCTTCTTCTCCTGCCTTCAGATGCTTTGGAGAATAGCTTGACTCCCATTTTTGTGGCAGCCCCTCCAATATTGGAAGACTGCTATCATGTCCCCCCTAGTCCTTCTTTTCTCTAGACTGGCCAAACCCAGTTCCTGCAAAAGTTCTTTTGTATGTTTTAGTCGTCTCCGGGCCCTTAATCCTCCTAGTTGCTCTTCTCTGCACTTTTTCCAAAGTCTCCACAACTTGAGATTTGGGGCAAATGGACACGCAAGCCATCATCCAAATGGGGTAAGCGCAGTTTGGATGTCCAACTGGCCAGATTGCAGAGGGTTGAAGGGGTGCTGTTGCCCACGACTCAATCCAGCACCCAGGTGCTTCTTCGTGAGGTTTAGGGGTTTATGGCAGGGCTGCAGTTAAAGCATTTGCTGCTGTTTGTTGCCACAACCAGGTCAGTGGAGAAGGAAGAGTGATCTTCCGTTCCTTAGCAACCAGCCCCAGGAGAAAGAACGGGAAAGAACCACTTGCACACAGACACACACAGACACAAGCACGCATGCACACACACGCACACAAAGAAAGCGGAAAGTTTCCATGGGGCTGGGAGGGGTCTTTTTGTCCCCTTCCCCTTGCCAGAGGAGAACAGGGAGCGTAATTCTGCCATGCCGGTGGGACTCTGCTCTGCCCCTGTAATAGCACTCCCTTCTGGGGAGGAGTCTATTTAGGGCAGAGGGTCCCCAAACTTGGCGACTTTAAGACTTGTGGACTTCAACTCCCAGAGTTCCTTAGCCAGCCGTGTCTGTTTCTTTTTCTCTTACCCAGCAAAGTGGAGAGACTGCAGAGGAAGGGATTACAAGAGAGTAAGCAAAGCTGGCTGAGGAATTCTGGGAGTTGAAGTCCACGAGTCTGAAAGTTGCCAAGGTTGGAGACCCCTGCCCTAAACCATTCCAAACAAGTGCCTATCCAGTCTGTTCTTAAAAACCTCCAGTGATGAAGCATCCACAACTTCTGGTGGCGAGCTGTTCCACTGGTTAATCATCCACACTGTTAGGAAATTCCTCCTTAATTCCAGGTTGCTTCTCTCCTTGATGAGTTTCCATCTGTTGCTTCTTGTCCTGCCTTCAGGTGCTTTGGAGAATAGCTTGACCCCCTCTTCTTTGTGGTAGCCCAGAGATATTAGAACATTGTTATCATGTCACCGCCCCCGTTCTTCTTTTCTTTAGACAAGACAAATACAATTCCTGCAACCGTCCTTCATATGACCACGGAGATTCTCGGTCATCCAGATCCTGGTTTTCCCAAAGGTTCTTTTTCCCCCCCCCCAAGAGTCAATTGGACTTTCTGGTTTTTCTTTGAAGACGTTTCGTTTCTCATCCAAGAAGCTTCTTCAGCTCTGACTGGATGGTGGGGAACCAGCTGTTTGCGAAGAGTATAAATCCTTCCCTTTCCCAGAGATTGCAGAGGAAGGGATTATAAAAGAGTAAGCAAAGCTGGCTGAGGAATTCTGGGAGTTGAAGGCCACAAGTCTTAAAAGTCGCCAAGTTTGGGGACCCCCTGATTTAGGGGAAGGAAAGGCATGCAAACATGATACCCAAACTAGGAGAAACTCTCGGAAGAAAGCCCCCCCCCCCATGCAGGTTAAAGGACGGGTCTACGAGTGGGGCTGCAAAGGATCGCCAGGAGTGGTTTTCCCGTGGGGAGAGGGACGTGGTTTGGCATCTGGCTGGCAGTTGATTTGCTTGGAGGTGCAGGAAAGTTGGGACGAATTAGGCTGATCCACCCTGCAGGCCGATGGGTCCTGCTAGATTCTTAACAGCTTCGGGGAGGCTCTCGTGAACCGAGTTAGAGGTCTTCAGCAACTGTGTTGAGTTGTGGAATACTCAAGAGTTTCCTTCCTTCCTTCCTTCCTTCCTTCCTTCCTTCCTTCCTTCCTTCCTTCCCTCCTTCCTTCCTTCCTTCCTTCCTTCCTTCCTTTCCTCCCTCCCTTCCTTCCTAATCCTCTCCTTTTCCTCTCCTTCCTTCCTCCTGCCTGCTTCTTCTCCTACTCTCCTCTTCCTCCCTCTCTCCACTCTCCTTTTCTTTCCTTCCTTCCTTTCCTCCCTCCCTTCTTCCTTCCTTCCTTCCTTCCTTCCTTCCTTCCTTCCTTCCCTCCCTTCCTTCCTCCCTTCTTCCATCCTTCCCTCCTACTTTCCCTTCCTCCCTCCCTCCCCCTCTCTCCCTTCCACCTTCACTCCCTCCTTCTCCTCTCCCCTTCTTCCTCCCTCTTCTTCTTTCTTTCCTTCCTTCCTTCCCTCCTTCCCTTTTTCCTTCCTAATCCTCTCCTTCTCCTGTCCTTCCTTCCTCCCGCCTCCTCCTTCTCCTACTCTCCTCTTCCTCCCTCTCTCCACTCTCCTTTTCTTTCCTTCCTCCCCCCCTCCCCCCCCCCCTCCCTCCCTCCCATCCATCCATCCTCCTTTCAAGGCATCAAAGCAAACCCAGAATTGAAATGGCAGGGAAAGAGAGAAAAGATTTTGCTACTGTGCAATATGGAGGGATTTTTTTTTTCGTTGCGTTTTTTTTCACTAGGATTGAAAAACGCACACATGGAGCCCTTTTCACCAGATGGGACGTTGTGACAAATTATGTCGGAACAAACTGCAGTTCCAGTTTGATGGACCGTAATTTGTTGATGTGTGAGAGGGCCTGGTCCCTTTTTTCCCCCCCTTTTCAAGTGATGAAAACACTTATTTATATGTCGAGATGCTCCCTGTTCTTCGAAATCCACATTCCACTACCTGGCAGCTAAGAAAGACACGAACTAAAATAGACCCCAAAGAGGGGATACGATCCCATCAGATCTGCGGGGGTCTTTTTTTGTGGGATGGCGGCACTCTTTTGGTTGCGGCCAGGGGTTGGACTGGATGGCCTCGAGGGACCCTTCCAATACTAGGCAGCTGCAATTCCGTGGCATCATTTTTACCCCAGAAATTTGAAGGTGCAGCCCCCGAGAAATAATTTTCTCCAGGCTGCATCATTTGAGGTTTTTCTCCTGTTGGAGAATGGAGAAAAAAACACAATTTCTTTTATCAGAACTGAAGTTGTGTCTTTTCCGTCTGTATTTAATAATTGTTAGCAAGAGAGGCCTTTGAATTCTTCTCTTTCTTTTCTTTTTTCCTTCCTTCTCTCCTCTCCTCTCTCCTTCCTTCTCTTTCCTTCCATCCTCCCTCCCACTTTCCTCCCTTCCCGTCCCTTCCCCATTCCCCAAATCTGCTTTTCAAAGTACTTGCACTAATACTTGGATAAGTTTCTAGTATAGTTTATGCAAGAGGCCAACGACTTTAGAACGTAAGAAATAGGATCTTGTGTAGGAAATTCTCATTTTATGACTTGGCTTGCTGTGTGAGGCTTCGTGATTGTGTCTCGTTTAGTACATTGTGGTTAGGCAAACCAGGTGTAATACAAAAGGGATAGAAAGAGGGAGGGAGGGAGGAAGGAAGGAGAGAAGGAGAGAGATGGCAATGGGATGGAAGGCAGGAGGGAGGGAGGAAGGAAAGGAGGGAGGGAAGAAAGGAAGGAAGAAGAAAGGTAGGTAAGGAAGGAAGGAAAGAGATGGCAATGAGATCAAAGGCAGGAGGGAGGGAGGAAGAAAAGGAGGGAGGGAAGAAAGGAATAAGAAAGGAGGAAAGAAGGAAGGAAAGATGTGGCAATGATATGGAAGGCAGGAGGGAGGGAGAAAGAAAAGGAGGGAGTGAAGGAAGGAAGGAAGGAAGAAGAAAGGTAGGGAAGGAAGGAAGGAAAGAGATGGCAATGAGATCGAAGGCAGGAGGGAGGAAAGAAAGGAGGGAGGGAAGGAGGGAAGAAGAAGGGTAGGGAAGGAAGGAAGGAAAGAGATGGCAATGAGATTGAAGGCAGGAGTGAGGGAGAAACGGAGGGAGGGAAGAAAGGAAGGAAGAAGAAAGAGAGGGAAGAAAGGAAGAAAAGATATGGCAATGGGATGGAAGGCAGGAGGGAGGGAGGGAAGAAAGGAAGGAAGAAGAAAGGTAGGGAAGGAAGGAAGGAAGGAAAGAGATGGCAATGAGATCAAAGGCAGGAGGGAGGAAGGAAGAAAAGGAGGGAGGAAAGAAAGGAATAAAAAAGGGAGGGAAAGAAGGAAGGAAAGATGTGGCAATGGTATGGAAGGCAGGAGGGAGGGAGAAAGAAAAGGAGGAGGAAGAAAGGAAGGAAGAAAGGAGGAAAGAAGGAAGGAAAGATGTGGCAATGGTATGGAAGGCAGGAGGGAGGAGAAAGAAAGGAGGAGGAAGAAAGGAAGGAAGAAGAAAGGTAGGGAAGGAAGGAAGGAAAGAGATGGCAATGAGATGGAAGGCAGGAGGGAGGGAGAAAGAAAAGGAGAGAGGGAAGGAAAGAAGGAAGAAGAAAGAGAGGGAGGGAAGGAAGAAAAGAGATGGCAATGGTATGGAAGGCAGGAGGGAGGGAGGAAGAAAAGGAGGGAGGGAAGAAAGGAAGGAAGAAGAGAGGAAGGAAGGAAGGAAAGAGATGGCAATGAGATCGAAGGCAGGAGGGAGGGAGGAAGGAGGAGGAAGAAAGGAAGGAAGAAGAAAGGTAGGTAAGGAAGGAAGGAAAGAGATGGCAATGAGATCAAAGGCAGGAGGGAGGGAGGAAGAAAAGGAGGAGGAAGAAAGGAATAAGAAAGGAGGAAAGAAGGAAGGAAAGATGTGGCAATGATATGGAAGGCAGGAGGGAGGAGAAAGAAAAGGAGGAGTGAAGGAAGGAAGGAAGGAAGAAAGGTAGGGAAGGAAGGAAGGAAAGAGATGGCAATGAGATCGAAGGCAGGAGGGAGGAAAGAAAGGAGGGAGGGAAGGAAGGAAGAAGAAAGGTAGGGAAGGAAGGAAGGAAAGAGATGGCAATGAGATTGAAGGCAGGAGTGAGGGAGAAACGGAGGGAGGGAAGAAAGGAAGGAAGAAGAAAGAGAGGGAAGAAAGGAAGAAAAGATATGGCAATGGGATGGAAGGCAGGAGGGAGGAGGAAGAAAGGAAGGAAGAAGAAAGGTAGGGAAGGAAGGAAGGAAGGAAAGAGATGGCAATGAGATCAAAGGCAGGAGGAGGAAGGAAGAAAAGGAGGGAGGAAGAAGGAATAAAAAGGGAGGAAAGAAGGAAGGAAAGATGTGGCAATGGTATGGAAGGCAGGAGGGAGGAGGAAGAAAGGAGGAGGAAGAAAGGAAGGAAGAAGAAAGGAGAGAAAGAAGGAAGGAAAGATGTGGCAATGGTAGAGAAGGGAGGAGGGAGGGAGAAAGAAAAGGAGGGAGGGAAGAAAGGAAGGAAGAAGAAAGGTAGGGAAGGAAGGAAGGAAAGAGATGGCAATGAGATGGAAGGCAGGAGGGAGGGAGAAAGAAAAGGAGAGAGGAAGGAAGGAAGAAGAAAGAGAGGAGGAAGGAAGAAAGAGATGGCAATGGTATGGAAGGCAGGAGGGAGGGAGGAAGAAAAGGAGGGAGGGAAGAAAGGAAGGAAGAAGAGAGGAAGAAAGGAAGAAAAGATATGGCAATGGGATGGAAGGCAGGAGGGAGGAGGAAGAAAGGAAGGAAGAAGAAAGGTAGGGAAGGAAGGAAGGAAGGAAAGAGATGGCAATGAGATCAAAGGCAGGAGGAGGAAGGAAGAAAGGAGGGAGGAAGAAGGAATAAAAAGGGAGGAAAGAAGGAAGGAAAGATGTGGCAATGGTATGGAAGGCAGGAGGGAGGAGGAAGAAAGGAGGGAGGGAAGAAAGGAAGGAAGAAGAAAGGGAGAGAAAGAAGGAAGGAAAGATGTGGCAATGGTATGGAAGGCAGGAGGGAGGGAGAAAGAAAAGGAGGGAGGGAAGAAAGGAAGGAAGAAGAAAGGTAGGGAAGGAAGGAAGGAAAGAGATGGCAATGAGATGGAAGGCAGGAGGAGGGAGAAAGAAAAGGAGAGAGGAAGGAAGGAAGAAGAAAGAGAGGAGGAAGGAAGAAAGAGATGGCAATGGTATGGAAGGCAGGAGGGAGGGAGGAAGAAAAGGAGGGAGGGAAGAAAGGAAGGAAGAAGAGAGGAAGAAAGGAAGAAAAGATATGGCAATGGGATGGAAGGCAGGAGGGAGGAGGAAGAAAGGAAGGAAGAAGAAAGGTAGGGAAGGAAGGAAGGAAGGAAAGAGATGGCAATGAGATCAAAGGCAGGAGGAGGAAGGAAGAAAGGAGGGAGGAAGAAAGGAATAAAAAGGGAGGAAAGAAGGAAGGAAAGATGTGGCAATGGTATGGAAGGCAGGAGGGAGGAGAAAGAAAAGGAGGAGGAAGAAAGGAAGAAGAAAGGGAGAAAGAAGGAAGGAAAGATGTGGCAATGGTATGGAAGGCAGGAGGGAGGAGAAAGAAAAGGAGGAGGAAGAAAGGAAGGAAGAAGAAAGGTAGGGAAGGAAGGAAGGAAAGAGATGGCAATGAGATGGAAGGCAGGAGGGAGGAGAAAGAAAAGGAGAGGGAAGGAAGGAAGGAAGAAGAAAGAGAGGAGGAAGGAAGAAAGAGATGGCAATGGTATGGAAGGCAGGAGGAGGGAGGAAGAAAAGGAGGGAGGGAAGAAAGGAAGGAAGAAGAAAGAGAGGGAAGGAAGGAAGGAAAGAGATGGCAATGAGATCGAAGGCAGGAGGGAGGGAGGGAAGGAGGGAGGGAAGGAAGGAAGAAAAGATATGGCAATGGTATGGAAGGCAGGAGGGAGGGAAGAAAGGAAGGAAGAAAGAGAGGGAAGGAAGGAAGGAAAGAGATGGCAATGAGATGGAAGGCAGGAGGGAGGGAGAAAGAAAAGGAGGGAGGGAAGGAAGAAGAAAGGGAGGGAAGGAAAGAAGGGGAAAGGGAAGGAGAGAGGGTAAGGAGGGAGGAAGGAAGGAGAGAGGGAAGGAAGAGCTCCCATTCCCATTCTTTTTGACCACATTGGATCCCCAGTCAGTGGGGGACGGGGGGGGGGATTCCCGATGAGATCCCCCCACCCCCCCAAGATCCCTGGAGCCGAATTGCCTGCCCAGAGAACCGGCTTCTCTCCTTCTTTTGCAAGACGAGAGTTTCCCTCGGCTATTTTTAAGGCGGCTTCTGGACGGTTCTCCCTCCGCGAAGGGCCAAAGTGACTCAGCCAGAAAACGGAGGGACCCCCGTCCTTCCTTTGCTCTGCCCCCCCCCACAACTTCTGTAAAAAAGCCCTGGCCTGACCACCCCTCCAAGTACGGGAAAGACTAGCGGCCGCTGCCCTTCCGGGATGAAGCTAATGCATAACTCCTGGGCGTTAAAAAGAAAAAAAAAACTAAAATTCAAATTGCATCAGTTTTGGATGAAGCAATTTGGGGGAAAGGAAGAAAGTTATTTCTGGAGCCAGGCTTTCTGGCACGGTCGCTCAAGGGGAAAGAGGGGGTGCTCCAGGAACCCCCCCCCTTAAAAATCTTGCCTGTTTCCATCGGCGGTGACTTCTAACAGGTGGTCCTCGCCTTACGACCACAGTGGAGCCCACAATTTCTGTTGCTAGGCGAGGCCGTTATGAACCGGGTTTCGCCCCATTTTTCTTGCCAGGGTTCTTAAGCGTATCACTGCGGTTGTTAAGTGAGGATCACCGTTGTTAAGTGAATCCACCTTCCCCCTGAACGTTGCTTGTCAGGACGGTCACAAAAGGGGATCGCGTGACCCCCGGGACACCGCAACTGTCGTAAATATGATTCAGTGGCCAAGTATCTGAAATTTAACCACGTGACCACCGGGGGGGGGGGGGCCCTGCAACGGTCGTAAGTCACCGTCATAACTCACTTTTTTCACTGCCATTGTAACTTTGAATGGTCACTAAATGAACTGCTGCAAGGCAAGGGCTGCCTGTAATTGAAGTTTGAACCAGACGCTTCAGTATCCAAAGATGCTGCTGGATACCTCAAAACCCTTATCCTTTCTCAATCTGTGGAATTGGGACCCCCGAAAAGGACCACACATTTATGGGGTCCCCACCTCAAAATTAATTATTTTCACAGGGTCACAATTCGCCAGGAAAGTTCCCACTGAATTGGTAATAATTAAATTTTGATTTCCTGAGCAAAGGAAAAGCAATAGATTTTGCAGAGCATCTTGGCCGTCATTATTTGAAATTTTAGCATACAAATTTACTATGTTTTTGTATCCCATCTTTATTATTTTTGCAAATAACTCAAGGTGGCAGGTATATCCAACTCACCTTCTGCCTCCTATTTCTCCCCCAACAACAGAATAGAATAGAATTCTTTATTGGCCAAGTGTGACTGGACACAGAAGGAATTTGTCTTGGTGCATATATGCTCTCAGTGTACATAAAAGAAAAGATACCTTCATCAAGGTACAACATTTACAACACAATTGATGGTCAATATATCAATATAAATCATAAGGATTGCCAGCAACAAAGTTACAGTCATACAGTCTATTAATAATATTATTAATTATTAATATTAATATTAATAATAGAATATTCTATTCTATTCTATTCTATTCTATTCTAACAACCCTGTGAGGTGAGTTCGATTGAGAGAGAGGGGCTGGCCCCAAAGTCACCCAGCTGTCTTTCAAGTGTAAGGCGGGACTAGAACTCAACCGTCTCCTGGTGATTGGCCCAAAGTCACCCAGCCGGCTTTCATGACTATGGCAGGATTTGAACTCACAACCTCATGCATTCTAGCCTGGTGCCTTAACCAATAAACCATATAAATAATAATGATCATTTTAGTTGGTTTGGTTTCAGATTCCCAATGGGTACAATTTTCTAATGAATGAACACACTGAGGCTCATCGAAATCCAAAATCTATGCCGTTTCTGTCATATTTCCTTGACCTAGGCTTCTGAAACGCTAGAAATTAAAAATTAAAGGACAAACAAACCCCCCACTTAATTCATTATTTCTATCAACATTCCAAAAATGTCAGGTAGACTGGTGAAGATGCTGGAGGGTCACCATTTTTTTTTTCCAAGGGGAGTCAGACCCAACCCTCAGTGGCCAGTGTTAATGGGTTGCTGATACCCCATAATAATCAATCCTTTGCTACGAGATGGACTGCAAATACATGGAATAAGTGATTAATACATAAATAAAATGAATGAATAAATAAAATTGATCCCACGATCAACAGTTGTTACACTTTGCCGAAATTCGTGCTGTCCGTTTCGGTTTGTGCTAAAACGACTGTTTTTAGAAAAAATCAAAGCGAATGGCAAAACTGATATTCTGGCCAGTTACACATTTCAATGCCTAATTTAAACGTTTTGCAAAACAATAGAATTAAAAAATCGACTTCCAAACTGTTCCCGTAACATACGGAAGCGTTGAAATTTGGGGGAATTTGAAGGCGTCCCAGAATTGAAGCCGAGCGAGTTAAAATCTCACACGTCTTAAAGATGCCAAATTTTGGGGGGAAACCCCCCCCCCCACTGATTTAAAATAGTATTATTGGCAATTCGGGGAAGTCCCGTAACTTTGTTGAGAAATAGGAACAAGTGGCAATTTCTAAGCAATGCCCAAAAGTGACGTTGACTGTAATTGGTGAAGCAATATTGAAAATATACATTTTCAATATTGCTTCACACAAACACACACACACACACACACACACACATATTTATTCCTGGCTTGCAATCACACACACACAAACACGTACACATACACATTTCTGCCCTACATGAGTTCAAGGAAACGGGAACTGCATCCATTTCAGGAAAGTATCTAAAATCTTGGAAAGTCTAACTAAAATTTTCCAGAAAATTATAGCAAGGATGTGGAGGTGGAGTCCCTCAGAACGGGTAGTCCTTGACTTATGACCACAGCGGAGCCCATAATTTCCTAAGCAAAACAGTTGTTAAGTGAATTTTGTTCTTCTTTACGAACTTTCTTGCCTCAGCCGTTAAGTGAGTCACCCGGTCAACTTTCATGCCTAAGGCGGGACAAGAACTCACTGTCTTCCAGTGATTGGCCCAAATTCATCCACTTGGGTTTTGTAGCTAAGACAGGACTAGAACTCACCGTCTCCTGGTGATTGGCCCAAAGTCACCCAGCCACTTTTCATGCCTAAGGCGGGACTAGAACTCACCGTCTCCTGGTGATTGGCCCAAAGTCACCCATCCGCTTTTCATGCCTAAGGCGGGACTAGAACTCACCGTCTCCTGGTGATTGGCCCAAAGTCACCCAGCCGCTTTTCATGCCTAAGGCGGGACTAGAACTCACCGTCTCCTGGTGATTGGCCCAAAGTCACCCAGCCGCTTTTCATGCCTAAGGCGGGACTAGAACTCACCGTCTCCTGATGATTGGCCCAAAGTCACCCAGCCGCTTTTCATGCCTAAGGCGGGACTAGAACTCACCGTCTCCTGGTGATTGGCCCAAAGTCACCCAGCCGCTTTTCATGCCTAAGGCGGGACTAGAACTCACCGTCTCCTTGTGATTGGCCCAAAGTCACCCAGCCACTTTTCATGCCTAAGGCGGGACTAGAACTCACCGTCTCCTGGTGATTGGCCCAAAGTCACCCAGCCGCTTTTCATGCCTAAGGCGGGACTAGAACTCACCGTCTCCTGGTGATTGGCCCAAAGTCACCCAGCCGCTTTTCATGCCTAAGGCGGGACTAGAACTCACCGTCTCCTGGTGATTGGCCCAAAGTCACCCAGCCGCTTTTCATGCCTAAGGCGGGACTAGAACTCACCGTCTCCTGGTGATTGGCCCAAAGTCACCCAGCCGCTTTTCATGCCTAAGGCGGGACTAGAACTCACAGTCTCCTGGTGATTGGTCCAAAGTCACCCAGCTGGTTTTCATGCCTAAGGTGGGACTAGAACTCACCATCTCCTGGTGATCGGCCCAAGATCATTAAGCCTACTTTCATGCTTAAGGTGGAACTAGAATTCACCGTCTCCTTGTTTCTTAACATTAAACACTAGATCAAAGTGGCCGCATGCAGCTGTCTCTGATTTAATTGTCTCATTTTTAGTGTCAAATGCCACTTTTCCTGCAGAGCAACAGCCCGACGATAGCTGTGAATAATGTGTGATTATAGAACAGGGGAGAAATTAATAAAAGAAAAGATACAGGAGGTTTTGGGCAGGGGTGAAAAGCTCCCGGTTCGGACCAGATCGCTCGATCTGGTAGCAATGGCAGCGGCTGGTTCAGAAAACCAGTAGCAAAAATTCTCACACACACACCCCCCATGCCCAGCTGAGCCACACGATCATCAGAGGCTTTTTTGTTTACTTTTAAAAGCATTTTTTCTTCAGCCATTTGCAGAACCAAAAGAACCAGAGAGAGAGAGTTATAGAGGTGCAGACGACAGACTCAATAATTCCTCTGTAGAACTAGATCAGCAGCTCTTTGGATACATTCAAAATGACAATAAATTATTGTTCTAAGTTCTGAGTCTAAGAAATGCTAATGGAAAGCAATGGGATTTGGGAACCTGCCTTCCATTGAGGACCTGTATACTGCACGAATCAAGAAGAGGGCCGTGAAAATATTTACAGACCCCTCGCATCCTGGACATAAACTGTTTCAACTCCTACCCTCAAAACGACGCTATAGAGCACTGCACACCAGAACAACTAGACACAAGAACAGTTTTTTCCCGAAGGCCATCACTCTGCTAAACAAATAATTCCCAAAACACTGTCAGACTATTTACTGAATCTGCACTACTATTAATCTTCTCATCGTTCCCATCACCCATCTCCTTCCACTTATGACTGTAATTTTGTTGCTTGTATCCTTACGATTTATATTGATATTGATATTCTTTCCTGATTGCTTATTTGTACCCTATAATTATCATTAAGTGTTGTACCTTTTTTCCTTTATGTAACCTGAGAGCATATGCACCAAGACAAATTCCTTGTGTGTCCAATCACACTTGGCCAATAAAAAAAATCTATTCTATTCTATTCTATTCTATTCTATTCTATTCTATTCTATTCTATTCTATTCTATTTTTTTTGTTTATTCATTTTTGTCACAGCATTATATACAAGCACATCTAATGATAGAAAAACAATAGGATATTGTATTCTACTCTACTCTACTCTATACTCTACTTTTTTTTTGCATTTATATCCTGCCCTTCTCCGGAGACTCAAACGGCTTACACTGTGTCAAGCAATAGTCTTCATCCATTTGTATATTATATGCAAAGTCAATTTATTGCCCCCCCCAACAATCTGGGTCCTCATTTTACCTACCTTATAAAGGATGGAAGGCTGAGTCAACCTTGGGCCTGGTGGGACTTGAACCTGCAGTAATTGCAGGCAGCTGCTGTTAATAACAGACTGTCTTACCAGTCTGAGCCACCAGAGGCCCACTCTACTTTACTCTACTCTACTCTACTCTATATTCTACTCAACTCTCATTTTTTAAATTCTATTCTATTCTCATTTTCTATAATTCTATTCTATTCTATTCTATTCTATTTTATTCTATTCTGTTCTGAACGCATTCTGGTCGTAAGTCCGAGGACTACCTGTCTAAAATGCATCGCGAGATCTTCCCAAGAGGTGTTTTTCTGAAAAGAGCCCCCAAAATGATTGCAAAAGCTGGCTTCTGGTTTGCTCTTCAGCCTGGCCTGTGTTTTCTTTCCAGAGCTGCAATTAAAGGTCCTGATTGCCATTGTCCCGGGCGAGTGGCGTTCACCGCTTTCCCTGTTGAGAGCCTGGTTCCTATGGAGACTGATTGCTGCCCCCCCTTGCTCTTCTCCTCTGGTTGTGGGGGGGTGGTCGCCACGCTTCGCCCACTGCCCTCCCTGCAGCCGAAGGGCCACCCGGAAGCCCAGGCCTTTGTCTGCAGAAGAGGAAAACAAAAGAAAGAGAGAAATCTCAAGGCAAATTAGAAAGTTCAGACCTTGACAGGATCCTCTGATCTTGATTGGGATGGGGAGAGATTGACAGGATTGAGCAAATCACAAAATCTCCTGTTTTTTGCAAAGAAAGGGAGGGAGGGAGGGAAGGAGAGAGTGAGGGAAGGAAAGGGAAGAAAATGAAAGGACGAAGAGAGGGAGTGTGAAACGAAGAGAGGGTGGGGAAGCAAGAAAGGGAGGGAGGGAGAAAGTGAGGAGAGGAAAGGAAAGGAAAAGAAAGGAAAAGAAAAGAAAAAAGAAAGGAGGGAGGGAGGGAGGGAGGGTGAAACGAAGAGAGGGTGGGGAACCAAGGAAGGAGGGAGCGGGGAGGAGGAGGAAAAGAAAACGGGAGAGAGGGAGGAAGGATAGATGGAAAACAAAAGGAAGAAGGGAAAGGAAAGAAAGAAGGAAAAATGAAGGGTGGAAGGAAGGAAAGAAGGGAGAAAGGAAGGAGGGGAGGAAAAAAGGAAAGGGAAGTGATGGAAGGAAGGACGGAGGGAGGAAAAGGAAGGAAAAGGAAAAAGGGAGGAAGGATAGATGGAGAACAAAAGGAGGAAGGGGAAAGGAAGGAAAGGGTAGGAGGAAGGAGAAAAGGAAGGAAGGAAGGAAAGATGGGAATGAAATGGAAGGCAAGAGGGAGGAAGGAAGGCGATGGAAAAAGGGGGAGGGAGGGAAGGAAGGAAGGAGGTTGCGATGCCTTGGAATATAAATTAATATTTAATTTCTATGCCACCCATCTCGCTGTCCGAGGCTATTAACCCCGGAAGGCCGGGAAGGGGAAGGGGAGGGAGAAGGGGAGGGGCTCCAAAGAGAAAGTCTGGTCGGAAGCAGGAGAGAAATATTTCAAATAAATGGGGGGTTCCTGTAAATTGTGGCCCTGGGGCTGTGTTTGAGAGGGCGGAGTGGGGCTTCCTCCTGGGTAGGATGGATGGAGCGCCTGAAAGAAAATTTAGTTTATATGTTGATCGGACTCTTGTAGGCACCAAGGTGGGAGAAGCACAGGCGGATGCTCACCCTGGAGAGCTAGCAGAAGGTGCCCGAGTTGGCCAAGACGTCGAAATCGATCGTTTGCATTCAAAAACAATAATTTCTCTAGTTGTCTTTCTACTCGGAAACTCGACCGTCTGGCTCAGCAGCAGAAACGCTGGGCTCATTCTTGGTCGTAAGTCGAGGACTCCCTGTCCCGAAGACTCAACCAGACTCAATACCAAATCTTGCTGAGGTCAGGAGCCTAAAAATCCTTAAAATTATGTCTGGATTTTTTTTTCTCCCCCCCCCCAAAAAAAAACACCACACAAAAAAACCCCGAACAACCCTGCAAAATTGCTTGTACAAATTGTTAATTAAAGCCGGAGACATGCCTGCACTTCTTGCTCTGTACTATTCTGTATTTTTCGCCCAGGGGGTTTTGGGGGGGAAGGATGGTTAAAATAAACTTTAATTCTAGAGACGGGGAAGAAGTGTGAGCAGAGTTTTCCATCGTGACCCCTCAGGCGCGATAAAGATATATCCATGGCAACTGGGTTTCGGCGCTTGAGAAATTGTCTGTTGCTAATATTACTAATTTATGCCGGAGAAAATCTGTTGTGCTCCTTGGCTTTTGAGGTGAGCTTGACTGCCGTCACTTCCCCTGCTCCTGCCTTCATAACGAGCCAGGCGGGGAGTCCTCGACTTAACAACGGTTCGCATAGTGACCGTGGGAAGTTTTCCATCCCCAACCGTCACGTAAGGAAAAATCAGATGCTTGGCAACCGACTCGCTTTTGTGATGGTTGCAGAGTCCCAGGGTAACGTGAGAGGAAGAAGAGGGAGAGGGAGAAGAAGAGGAGGAGGAAAAAGAAGAGGAAGAGGAAGAAAATAAGAGAAGAGGAAGAAGTGGAAGAGAAGGAAGAGGAATAAGGAGGAAGAAGAGAAGGAAGATGAATAAGAGGAGGAAGAAGAAGGGAGAGGGAGAAGAGGAAGAGAAGGAAGAGGAAAATAAAAGGAGAAACGAGGAGAGGAAGAGGAAGAAGGAAGAAGAAGAGGAAGAAGAAGGGAGAGGGAGAAGAAGAGGAAGAGAAGAAAGGAGAAAATAAAAGGAGGAGAAACGAGAGGAGGAAGAGAAGAGGAATAAGGAGGAAGAAGAGAAGGAAGAGGAAGAAGAAGAGGAGGAATAAGAAGGGAGAGGGAAAAGAAGAGGAAGAGAAGGAAGCAGAGGAAGAGGGAGCGTTCCTGGGAATGATAAAAAACTGGAGCCTGGATTATTTGAAAAGGGACACTGTATGTATGTAGCAGTCTTTCTCCACCTAGCTGGCTTGGAAACGTCTGGACTACATTTCCCAGAATTCTCCAGCCAGCCATGGGAATTCTGGGAGTAGAAGTCCACAAAGTTTGAAGTGGCCAAGGTTGAAAAACACTGGAACACAAGGCTGGATGTCAGAAATTAATTGGGAAGTTTCAGTTAATTCTAGAACACAAAAACTTCCTCTCTCCCTCTCTCCCTCCCTTCTCTGACTTCAGCTTCTGTTCCTTTTCTTCCTTCTTTTCCTTCCTTTTCTCCTTTCCTCCCTTCCTTTCTTCCTCTTTCTTTGTCCCTCTTTCTTTTCATGCTGCCTCTCTTCCTCTCTTCCTTCCGTCGTTCTTATCTTCCTTCCTTCCTTCCTTTCCTTCCTTCCTTTCCTTCCTTCCTCCCTTCCTCTCTCCCTCCCTTCTCTGACTTCAGCTTCTGTTCCTTTTCCTTCATTCTTTTCCTTCCTTTCCTCCTTTCCTCCCTTCCTTTCTCCCTTTCTTCCTCTTTCTTCGTCCCTCTTTCTTTTCATGCTGCCTCGCTTCCTTCCTTCCATTGTTCTTATCTTCCTTCCTTTCTCTTTCCTCCCTTCCTTTCTCCCTCCCTCCCTTCTCTGACCAGCTTCTGTTCTTTTTCCTTCTTTCCTTCCCTTTTCCCCCCTCTTCCCCCCTTCCCTCTTTCTTTGTCCCTCTTTCTTTTCATGCTGCCTCCCTTCCTTCCTTCGTTCCTTCCTTTCCTTCCTCCCTCCCTCCCTTCCTTCCTCCCTTCCTTTCTCCCACCGTCCCTCCCTTCTCTGACCAGCTTCTGTTCCTTTTTCTTCTTTCCTTCCCTTCTTTTTCCCCTCCCTCCCTCTCTTCCCTTTCTTCGTCCCTCTTTCTTTTCACACTGCTTCCCTTCCTTCCATCCATCCATCGTTCTTCCTCCCTTCCTCCCTCGCTCTCTCCCTTCTCTGACTTCATCTTCTGTTCCTTTTCCTTCCTTCCTTCCTTTCTTTTTCTCCTTCCCTCCCTCCCTTCCCTTTCCTTGGCTCACCCTTCCAGAGGGATCCGGGACCCCTTGGACCTCCTCCTCCTCCTCCCTGGGCCAGCAAAGGGCTCACCGCTCCCCTCCCTCATTCCTTTCCCCTTTGGAGCCTCATCTGGGCATCTCTGGCTGGACCAGCCGAGCCTCGGCCCCAGTGATGAGTCCACACGGATCAGGGAAGGGGAGCCCAACGCCCCACGGCTGCCCACACCAGGCTGGGCACGTAGCACACAGTCTGGCCGCACCACGCCAACCTCTGGTGTGGCTGAATGGCAGAGGCACACATGATGCTCTTTGAGGGATAATTTGTGACTCACAAGGTCTGCAACAGCAGATATTCTCCTAATATTCACTGCCCCCCCCTTGAACTCCTGGGGCTCTCAACCAACCGGAAATCACCAAGGCGACTAATGCCACTCCGGGCAGGCGCCTCGCTTGGCAAACGCTGCCAGGGTCTCTGGCAGACAGAAAGCCGGGAGGGTGGGATGGGGGGGGGGGGGCGGAGAGAGCGGCGTCTTTTCATCCGATTCCTCCCAGAAGGGCTGATGTCCTATTGATTTCTGCTTTGAAATGTCCTCCTTTCGCTTCAGAAGGAAACGTTTTTATGGGGGTGGGTGGAAATAAAGACCCCTTTGCCAGCCATTGTCGGCATTAGCTCCCCCTCCCCCTCCTGCTCTGCGCACACAGCAGCCACAGGTGACCAAGCAGAGTTCAGGATCAATGATAGAATAGAATAGAATAGAATAGAATATTTTTATTGGCCAAGTGTGATTGGACACACAAGGAATTTGTCTTGGTGCATATATGCTCTCGGACAGTGGTGGGATTTAAACAATTGAACAACCGGTTCTCTGCCCTCATGATTTCTTCCAACAACCAGTTCGCCAAACTGCTCAGAAAGTTAACAACCGGTTCTCCCAAAGTGGTGCGAACCGGCTGAATCCCACCACTGCTCTCGGATACCTTCATCAAGGTACATCATTTACAACACTTAATGATAGTCATAGGGTACAAATTTAACACTTAATGATAAAACACTTAAGGGTACAAATAAGCAATCAGGAACAATCAATTGCTTATTACTTATACGTATCAATTCTCCTATAATAATCCTCCTCCTCTGCTCCCTCCCTCCCTTCCTCCCTCCCTCCTTCCTTCCTTCCTTGCTCCCTCCCTCCCTCCTTCCTTCTTTCCTTCCTCGTTCCTTCCTTCCTTGCTCCCTCCCTCCTTCCTTCTTTTCTTCCTCCTTCCTTCCTTCATTCCTCCCTCCCTCCCTCCTTTCTTCCTTCCTTCCTTCTTTCCTTCCTTCCTCCTTCCCTCCCACCCTTCCTTCCTTCCTTCCTCCTTCCTCCTTCCTTCCTTGCTCCCTCGCTTCCTCCCTCCTTCCTTCCTTCCTCCCTCCCTCCCTCCTTCCTTCTTTCCTTCCTTCTGCCTTCCTTCCTTCCTCCCCTCCCTCCCCCCCCCTTTCCTTCCCTTCCTCCCTCCCTCTCATTACCATCGACTTCCTCCCTCCCTCCTAATTTAACTTAATTTATATTTCATTTTATGTTATGTTATGTTATGCTATTTTGTTATTTTATTTTATACAATATGTATACATACATATATATATACACACACACACACATTTTCAGAGTCAATGATGAATAAAGATAAACAGCCCAGATGTTTGCCTGATGCCTCACCTGTGCTTTCTCTTCTCGCTCTCCCTGTGCAGGTGACGTCCCTCCGCCCCCTCCCCCTCCCCCACCGCCTCCCCTTTCATCCGACCACCTGGGGAGCTTCCCGCCATCCTCGGGGTCTTTCCTGCCACCGCCCCCTCCGGAGGAAACTTTTGCCAACATCCAGGTAAGAAGATGGGGTTCTGACAGCCGCTTTTGACTGGTCATAAAATGATAGGAGGAATGGAAACCAATACAGGCACTCCTCGACTTACAACGCTCCATTTAGTGACCATTTGAAGTTCTCAGACGCTGAAAAAAAGCAACCCATAACCTTTTTTCACACGTACGAGACGGTTGCATCATCCCTCATGGTCAGGTGATCAAAATTCGGACATTTGCCAGCTGACTCATATTTATGACGGTCGCAGGATCCCAGAGTCACAAGATCCCCTTTTGTGACTTAATGACAAGCAAAGTCAATGGGGGAAGCCAGATTCCACTTAATGACCGGTCTACTAACTTAACAACTGCAGTGATTCACTTAACGACGGTGGCATGGAAGGTCGTAAAATGGGGCAAAACAGACTCAACAACTGTCTCGCTTAGCAACATAAATTATGGTCTGAATGATGGTTGTAAGTCGAGGGCTACTTGTACATTAATAATCTAGTAGAATATCGCAATAGCACTTAGACTTACATACTGCTTCATAGTTTGTTGTATCCCTCTCTATAATAATAATAATAATAATAATAATAATAATAATAATAATAATAATAATAATAATAATAATAATAATAATAATAATAATATTTTAATTTGTATACCGCCCTTCTCCCGAAGGACTCAGGGCGGTGCACAGCCAGAATAAAAATACAAAGAAAAACAATACATATAATATTAAGAACACCCCTTAAAAAACTTATTCAATTGGCCGAAAATTTAGAATATAATAACACCCTATAAAAATTTACAAAAATTTAAAACCCATAAAAACAAATTAAAAATTTTAAAATCAAGCCAAGACTATAAGTAGTCCTCAACTTATGACCAGTTACTTAGTGAATGTTTGACATTACAACAGACCCGCCCGCCCCCCCCCAGGTACTTATGGCTTGATGCTGATGTTCCTGCAATCGCCGTGTTTACGATGATTTTTCCAAAGCCCCTGGGGGTTTTGGTTCGACAAAAATACCCCATAGTGAACTGTTGGTTCGCTTAATGACTGCAGTGTTTGCCATGCATCCACTTAATGACCCTGGTGATTTAATTAACAGCCACCCCCAAAAAATCCCCATACAATCGGATCAGTCACACTATTACAGGGCCATAATAGCTCAGGCTGTTAGAGCCTGTTATTAGAACACAGTAGCCTGCAATTACTGCAGGTTCAAGCCCGGCCCGAGGTTGACTCGGCCTTCCATCCTTTATAAGGTAGGTAAAATGAGGACCCAGATTGTTGGGGGGGCAATAAGTTGACTTTGTAAATATACAAATAGAATGTGACTATTGCCTTACACACTGTAAGCCGCCCTGAGTCTTCGGAGAAGGGCGGGATATAAATGTAAATTAAAAAAAAATAAAAAATGAAGGGACCTTGGAGGTCTTCTAGTCCAACCCCCTGCTCAACCAAGAGACTCTTATCATTATGGACAAATGGCTGTCAAGTCTCTTCTTAAAAATCTCCAGTGATGAAGCACCCACAACTTCTTGTGGCAAGTCGTTCCACTGGTTAATTGTTCTCAATGTTAGGAAAATTCTCCCGAGTTCTAGGTTGGATCTCTTTAGATTTACCAAGGGATCCCCTTGCTGGAAGATCTACCTTCAAGGTGTTGGTTACCACCTTTAAAGCTCTCCATGGCTTGGGACCGGGGTAATTACGGAACCGCCTACTGCCACCTTGTGCCTCCCACCGACCGGTGCGTTCTCACAGAGAGGGACTCCTTGGGGTGCCGTCAGCCAAACAATGTCGGCTGGCAGCCCCCAGGGGAAGGGCCTTCTCTGTGGGGGCTCCCACCCTATGGAACGAACTTCCCCCTGGACTTCGACAGCTCTCTGACCTTCGGATATTTCACCGCAAGACGTACTTATTTTTTTGCGCAGGACTGGCATAGGATTTTAGATGATTTTGTGGGTTTTTAACTTTTAATTAGTTTTTAGGGTTTTAAATGTATTTTAATAATTGGGCCAGATTTAAATAAGTTTTTTAACTATTGTTTTTATTTGCATTGTATGTGTTTTGATTGTTGTCTTTATATGGCTGTTAACCGCCCTGAGTCCTTTGGGAGAAGGGCGGTATACAAATTAAAATATTATTATTATTATTATTATTACCTCCATCAGCACCACGGCTGAGTTTCACCACACAATGACTCTCTTGACTGTATTTTCAATTGATCAGAATAGAGCTGGAAGGGACCTCAGAGGTCTTCTAGTCCAACCCCCTGCTCAAGCAAGAGACCCTATACCATTTCAGCCAAGTGGCTGTCCAGTCTCTTCTTAAAAACCTCCAGTGATGAAGCACCCACAATTTCTTGTGGCAAGTCGTTCCACTGGTTAATTGTTCTCACTGTTAAGAAGTTTCTCCTTAATTCCAGGTTGCTTCTCTCCTTGATTAATTCCCATTCATTGTTTCTTCTCCTGCCTTCTGGTGCTTTGGAGAGAAAAAAATGACCCCCTCTTCTTTGGGGCAGCCCCTCAAATACCAGAATACTGCTATCATGTCCCCACCCCTCCGGTCCTTCTTCTCTCTAGACCAGTGGTTCTCAACCTTTATAGTGCTACGACCCCTTTAATACAATTCCCCACGATGTGGTGACCCCAACCATAAAATTATTTTCATTTTGAATTTATCGCGCCTGAAGCCGCATTGGCTAGCGATCTGAACTGCTTGCGATTGCCTTGAGGACGGAGGCATTAAAGCGGAGACTCCTCCCCTATTAAGTTTATGGCGCCTGAAGCCAGATTAGGCTAGTGATTGGGAGTGATTGCAGCTGGCTTGAGAGGGAGACATCAGAGCAAAGATTTCTCTCTTTTTTAATTCATCGCGCCTGAAGCCGAATTCGGCTAGCGATTTGAAGAGCCTGCAGCTGGCTTGTGGAGTCAACCACTGGAGCGCGATTCTTCGACTCGCAAGTATACCTCCCATATTTCTGATGTTCTTAGGCGACCCCTGGAAAATCGTCGTTTGACCCCCCAACGGGGTCCCGACCCACAGGTTGAGAACCGCTGCTCTAGACTAACCAAACCCAAATCCTGCAACCGTTCTTCGTATGTTTTAGCCTCCAGGCCTTTGATCCTCTTAGTTGCTCTTCTCTGCACTTTTTCCAAAGTCTCAACATCATTTTTTTGTAATGTGGTGACCAAAACTAGATGCCACATTCTAGATGTGGCCTTCCCAAGGCTTTATAAAATGGTACTAATATTCCATGTGATTTTGATTCCGTGCCTCTCAACTGTTAAACTACCATTACGAGTCCTGGTGTACAAATATGACGCATTGAATTAACGATGGTTAGTCAGAAGAAGATTTATTTTCTAACCAATTTATGCAGCTCCAGAGATTGAATGTTTATTTATGGGCTAGGCTGCTATCCCACCTTTCTTTCAGAAGCTCTTCCCATTACTCCCCCCCCCCAACAATAACCCTGTAGGGTAGACCGGACTTAAAAAATGTGCGGTTGCCCCCAAATCACTTTCTAGCTAAGGGGGTTGTGTGTTTCTGAGTGTCCCTGATGCCAGTGAGGACCATTAACCGGTAGAACAACTTGCCACTAGAAGTTGTGGTGGTCCATCGCTGAAGTCTTTTAAAAAGAGACTGGACAGTCACTTGTCTGTACTGGTCTAGGGTCTCCTGCTTGAGCAGGGGGCTGGGCTAGAAGACCTCCGGGGTCCCTTCCAGCTCTGTTCTCTTTTAAACGCTGTTAAAATTAGCGGGAGAAACGTATGCATTTAGCAGCTGCATGCGATTTGTTGAACCCGGAACATTTCTAATTCTTTTTAACAGAATCCTTTTGAGTACATCATGGAGACACTGTTAAGCTTTGCCGCAAATTGTTTGGCTCACCGATCTGTTGTCGAGCGACCCTTCTTCCGTTTTTTTTTTTAATTTCCAAATGTGTTATTTTTCCCCCTTTCCAAAGAGCCCATCTGGGGTGTGTGAAGTACAATTGGTGGCATATTAAGATTTATTAAACGATCCGTGCCTCCCAGCAGCAGCCCGACTCCTGTCGGTTACAGGAAGATAAATTTCAAGAAAGGGCAAAGGAAAAAGGAGGATAATAAAATATCGATTGTAAGCTAAATAAACAAACAAAACAAAAGAGAGAGATTTAAACTCCCCACTGGAGGAACAGCCAAGTCTGCAAAGAGCTCTTAGGGTCAAAGCCAATGTGGACTGTCACATCCCAGAAGCACTCCGGAAGAGGTTGCTGGCTTTGGGAAGATCAGTTGACTCATATTTATGACGGTTGCGGTGTCCCGGCGTCACCTGGTCTCCTTTTGTGACCTTCTCCTAAGCAAAATCAATGGGGAAGCCAGATTCACTTAACAACAGTGTGACTAACTTAACAGCTGCAGTGATTCCCTTAACAAGAAGGCAGGAAAGGTCGTAATGTGGGGCAAAATTCACTTAACGACTGTCTCGCTTAGCGGTCAAAATTTTGGACGTAAGCAGAGGACCGGTAGTGCAGAACCTGCAGAGTGGACCCCAGGTGATCTCACCAATCAGCACTGAGTGGCCTTCAGAGGCAGACCCACGAAGAGAGCGTTGCAAAAGTCCAGCTGTACGATGAGGAGGGAATGAGCCCCTTTTTGGGGGGATCTTCTCATGAACTTTTGGTCACCCCAATTCAGTTGCAAAATGCCTGCATCGCCCAGAAAGGAAAGTGAGGGAGCAACGTCTCCCCACCCATAGAACTGTCCAGGGTCCTGATTGTGCCAGGCTCCATTGCAACCAGAATCCTTTTCTCTCGCCTCGTATATGGCTGCCAACAAATAGCCAACACTCCAGAAGATAGGCTCAAGTTACAGAAGGATCTTGACAGACTTGAACATTGGGCGCTATCTAACAAAATGAAATTCAACAGTGAAAAAAGTAAGGTTCTACATCTAGGCCAAAAAAACAAAATGCACAGGTACCGTATATGTGGTACCTTGCTCAATAGTAGTACCTGTGAGAGGGATCTTGGAGTCCTAGTGGATAACCATTTAGATATGAGCCAGCCGTGTGCAGCAGCTGCCAAAAAAGCCAACACAATTCTGGGCTGCATAAACAGAGGGATAGAATCAAGATCACGTGAAGTGTTAATACCACTTTATAAGGCCTTGGTAAGGCCACACTTGGAATATTGCATCCAGTTTTGGTCTCCACGATGTAAAAAAGATGTTGAGACTCTAGAAAGAGTGCAGAGAAGAGCAACGAAGATGATGAGGGGACTGGAGGCTAAAACATATGAAGAACGGTTGCAGAACTGGGTTTGTCTAGTTTAATCAAAAGAAGGACTAGGGGAGACAGGATAGCAGTGTTCTAATATCTCAGGGGTTGCCACAAAGAAGAATGAGTCAAGCTATTCTCCAAAGCACCTGAGAATAGGACAGGAAGCAATGGGTGGAAACTAATCAAGGAGAGAAGCAACTTAGAACTAAGGAGAAATTTCCTGACAGTTAAACCAATTAATAAGTGGAACGACTTACCTGCAGAAGTTGTGAATGCTCCAACACTGGAAATTTTAAAGAAAATGCTTGATAACCATCTGTCTGAGATGGTGTAGGGTTTCCTGCCTGGGCAGGGGATTGGACTAGAAGACCTCCAAGGTTCCTTCCAACTCTGTTGCTGTTGTTGTTGTTGTTGCTTCATAGAAACAGAGGGCTGGAAGCAGTGGTGAAGTCCAATTATTTTTACTACCGGTTCTGTGGGCGTGGCTTGGGTATGGTGTGGCTTGGTGGGTGTGGCTTGGTGGGCGTGGCAGGGGAAGGATACTGCAAAATCTCCATTCTCTCCCCACTCCAGGGGAAGGATATTGCAAAATCTCCATTCCCACCCCACTCTGGGGCCAGCCAGAGGTGATATTTGCCGGTTCTCCGAACTGCTCAAAATTTCCACTACTGGTTCTCCAGAACCTGTCAGAACCTGCTGGATTTCACCCCTGCCTGGAAGGGACCCCAGTGGTCTTCCAGTCCAACCCCCTGCCCAAGATCATGGAATCATAGGGCTGGAAGGGACCTTGGAGGTCTTCCAGTCCAACTCCCTGCCCAGGGTCATGGAATCATAGGGTTGTAAGGAACCCTTGAGGTCTTCTAGTCCAACCCCTGTCCAATCTATAGAAGCAAAGGCTGAAAGGGTCCAAGCCCCTGCCCAAGATCATAGAAACATAGGGCTGAATGGGACCTTGGAGGTCTTCTAGTCCAACCCCTGCCCAAGATACAGAATCAAAGGCTGAAGGAGACCTTGAAGGTCTTCTAATCCAAGCCCCTGCCCAAGATCATGGAATCATAGGGCTGGAAGGGACCTGGAGATCTTCTAGTCCAACCGCATGCCCAAGGCAGGAGTCCTTATACCCTCCTGGACAAAAAACTCTGCAATCGTCTTTCAAAAATCTCTTGTTTCGAGGTCCTCACCAGATTTTATTATTTATTTATTTATTATTTAAATTTGTATACCGCCCTTCTCCCGAAGGACTCAGGGCGGTTCACAGCCAAGTAAAAATACAATACTATAAATACAAATTAAAATACAGTTAAAAAACTTATTAAAATTGGCCACAATTAAAATTTAAAACTAAAACCCATTAAAACCCATAAACTTAAAACACTAACCCAGTCCAGCGCAGATGAATAAGTAGGTTTTAAGCTCGCGGCGAAAGGTTCGGAGGTCCGGAAGTTGACGGAGTCCTGGGGGGAGTTCGTTCCAGAGGGTGGGAGCCCCCACAGAGAAGGCCCTTCCCCTGGGTGTCACCAGACGACACTGTCGCGCCGATGGCACCCTGAGGAGTCCCTCTCTGTGAGAGCGCACAGGTCGGTGAGAGGTATTCGGTAGCAGCAGGCGGTCCCGTAAGTAACCCGGCCCTATGCCATGGAGCGCTTTAAAGACATTCACCAACACCTTGAAGCGCACCCGGAAGGCCACAGGTAGCCAGTGCAGTCTGCGCAGGAGAGGTGTCACTCGGGAGCCACGAGGGGCTCCCTCTATCACCCGCGCAGCTGCATTTTGGACTAACTGTAGCCTCCGGATGCCCTTCAAGGGGAGCCCCATGTAGAGAGCATTGCAGTAGTCCAGACGAGACGTCACAAGGGCGTGAGTGACTGTGCACAAGGCATCCCGGTCTAGAAAGGGGCGCAACTGGCGCACCAGGCGAACCTGGTGGAGTTAAAACATATGAAAAACGGTTGCAGGAATTGGGTATGTCTAGTTTAATGACGTACTGCTGCCTTCCACAACCAATCTTATCCACTCTTCTGCCATCAGCCAAGTGAGCCATCAGCCAGTGAGTCGCTGCCCACTGAAAACAGGTTTTCCCCCCATTGCTGTGGGAATCCTCTGGAGCAGGGGTCTCCAGCCTTGGTCCCTTTAAGACTTGCGGACTTCAACTCCCAGGGTCCCTCAGCCAGCAAAGCTGGGAGTTGAAGTCCACAAGTCTTAAAGTTGCCAAGGTTGGAGACCCCTGCTCTGGAGCATGTTGGGAATGTCACTCACTTAGAAACGGAGCAGGAGAGGAATGACAGCTGATCTCCTGACCAGCTATTTACTTAGTAAGGCCACACCTGGAATCCTGCATCCAGTTTTGGTCGCCACGATGTAGAAAAATTGTGGAGACTCTAGAAAGAGTGCAGAGAAGAGCAACCAAGATGATTAGGGACTGGAGGCTAAAACATATGAAGAACGGTTGCAGAACTGGGTTTGTCTAGTTTAATCAAAAGAAGGTCTAGGGGAGACATGATAGCAGTGTTCCAATATCTCAGGGGTTGCCACAAAGAAGAGGGAGTCGGGCTATTCTCCAAAGCACCTGAGGGTAGAACAAGAAGCAATGGGTGGAAACTAATCAAGGACAGAAGCAACTTAGAACTAAGGAGAAATTTCCTGACAGTGAGAACAATCAACAAGTGTAACGATTTGCCTGCAGAAGTTGTAAATGCTCCAACACTGGAAATTTTTAAGAAAATGTTGGATGGCCATTTGTCTGAAATGGTGTAGGGGTTCCTGCCTGGGCAGGGGGTTGGACTAGAAGGCCTCCAAGGTCCCTTCCAACTCTGTTGTTGTTGTTATTGTTATTGCTTCATAGAAACAGAGGGCTGGAAGCAGTGGTGAAGTCCAATTATTTTTACTACCGGTTCTGTGGGCGTGGCTTGGGTATGGTGTGGCTTGGTGGGTGTGGCTTGGTGGGCGTGGCAGGGGAAGGATACTGCAAAATCTCCATTCTCTCCCCACTCCAGGGGAAGGATATTGCAAAATCTCCATTCCCACCCCACTCTGGGGCCAGCCAGAGGTGATATTTGCCGGTTCTCCGAACTGCTCAAAATTTCCACTACTGGTTCTCCAGAACCTGTCAGAACCTGCTGGATTTCACCCCTGCCTGGAAGGGACCCCAGTGGTCTTCCAGTCCAACCCCCTGCCCAAGATCATGGAATCATAGGGCTGGAAGGGACCTTGGAGGTCTTCCAGTCCAACTCCCTGCCCAGGGTCATGGAATCATAGGGTTGTAAGGAACCCTTGAGGTCTTCTAGTCCAACCCCTGTCCAATCTATAGAAGCAAAGGCTGAAAGGGTCCAAGCCCCTGCCCAAGATCATAGAAACATAGGGCTGAATGGGACCTTGGAGGTCTTCTAGTCCAACCCCTGCCCAAGATACAGAATCAAAGGCTGAAGGAGACCTTGAAGGTCTTCTAATCCAAGCCCCTGCCCAAGATCATGGAATCATAGGGCTGGAAGGGACCTGGAGATCTTCTAGTCCAACCGCATGCCCAAGGCAGGAGTCCTTATACCCTCCTGGACAAAAAACTCTGCAATCGTCTTTCAAAAATCTCTTGTTTCGAGGTCCTCACCAGATTTTATTATTTATTTATTTATTATTTAAATTTGTATACCGCCCTTCTCCCGAAGGACTCAGGGCGTTCACAGCCAAGTAAAAATACAATACTATAAATACAAATTAAAATACAGTTAAAAAACTTATTAAAATTGGCCACAATTAAAATTTAAAACTAAAACCCATTAAAACCCATAAACTTAAAACACTAACCCAGTCCAGCGCAGATGAATAAGTAGGTTTTAAGCTCGCGGCGAAAGGTTCGGAGGTCCGGAAGTTGACGGAGTCCTGGGGGGAGTTCGTTCCAGAGGGTGGGAGCCCCCACAGAGAAGGCCCTTCCCCTGGGTGTCACCAGACGACACTGTCGCGCCGATGGCACCCTGAGGAGTCCCTCTCTGTGAGAGCGCACAGGTCGGTGAGAGGTATTCGGTAGCAGCAGGCGGTCCCGTAAGTAACCCGGCCCTATGCCATGGAGCGCTTTAAAGACATTCACCAACACCTTGAAGCGCACCCGGAAGGCCACAGGTAGCCAGTGCAGTCTGCGCAGGAGAGGTGTCACTCGGGAGCCACGAGGGGCTCCCTCTATCACCCGCGCAGCTGCATTTTGGACTAACTGTAGCCTCCGGATGCCCTTCAAGGGGAGCCCCATGTAGAGAGCATTGCAGTAGTCCAGACGAGACGTCACAAGGGCGTGAGTGACTGTGCACAAGGCATCCCGGTCTAGAAAGGGGCGCAACTGGCGCACCAGGCGAACCTGGTGGAGTTAAAACATATGAAAAACGGTTGCAGGAATTGGGTATGTCTAGTTTAATGACGTACTGCTGCCTTCCACAACCAATCTTATCCACTCTTCTGCCATCAGCCAAGTGAGCCATCAGCCAGTGAGTCGCTGCCCACTGAAAACAGGTTTTCCCCCCATTGCTGTGGGAATCCTCTGGAGCAGGGGTCTCCAGCCTTGGTCCCTTTAAGACTTGCGGACTTCAACTCCCAGGGTCCCTCAGCCAGCAAAGCTGGGAGTTGAAGTCCACAAGTCTTAAAGTTGCCAAGGTTGGAGACCCCTGCTCTGGAGCATGTTGGGAATGTCACTCACTTAGAAACGGAGCAGGAGAGGAATGACAGCTGATCTCCTGACCAGCTATTTACTTAGTAAGGCCACACCTGGAATCCTGCATCCAGTTTTGGTCGCCACGATGTAGAAAAATTGTGGAGACTCTAGAAAGAGTGCAGAGAAGAGCAACGAAGATGATGAGGGGACTGGAGGCTAAAACATATGAAGAACGGTTGCAGAACTGGGTTTGTCTAGTTTAATCAAAAGAAGGTCTAGGGGAGACATGATAGCAGTGTTCCAATATCTCAGGGGTTGCCACAAAGAAGAGGGAGTCGGGCTATTCTCCAAAGCACCTGAGGGTAGAACAAGAAGCAATGGGTGGAAACTAATCAAGGACAGAAGCAACTTAGAACTAAGGAGAAATTTCCTGACAGTGAGAACAATCAACAAGTGTAACGATTTGCCTGCAGAAGTTGTAAATGCTCCAACACTGGAAATTTTTAAGAAAATGTTGGATGGCCATTTGTCTGAAATGGTGTAGGGGTTCCTGCCTGGGCAGGGGGTTGGACTAGAAGGCCTCCAAGGTCCCTTCCAACTCTGTTGTTGTTGTTATTGTTATTGCTTCATAGAAACAGAGGGCTGGAAGCAGTGGTGAAGTCCAATTATTTTTACTACCGGTTCTGTGGGCGTGGCTTGGGTATGGTGTGGCTTGGTGGGTGTGGCTTGGTGGGCGTGGCAGGGGAAGGATACTGCAAAATCTCCATTCTCTCCCCACTCCAGGGGAAGGATATTGCAAAATCTCCATTCCCACCCCACTCTGGGGCCAGCCAGAGGTGATATTTGCCGGTTCTCCGAACTGCTCAAAATTTCCACTACTGGTTCTCCAGAACCTGTCAGAACCTGCTGGATTTCACCCCTGCCTGGAAGGGACCCCAGTGGTCTTCCAGTCCAACCCCCTGCCCAAGATCATGGAATCATAGGGCTGGAAGGGACCTTGGAGGTCTTCCAGTCCAACTCCCTGCCCAGGGTCATGGAATCATAGGGTTGTAAGGAACCCTTGAGGTCTTCTAGTCCAACCCCTGTCCAATCTATAGAAGCAAAGGCTGAAAGGGTCCAAGCCCCTGCCCAAGATCATAGAAACATAGGGCTGAATGGGACCTTGGAGGTCTTCTAGTCCAACCCCTGCCCAAGATACAGAATCAAAGGCTGAAGGAGACCTTGAAGGTCTTCTAATCCAAGCCCCTGCCCAAGATCATGGAATCATAGGGCTGGAAGGGACCTGGAGATCTTCTAGTCCAACCGATGCCCAAGGCAGGAGTCCTTATACCCTCCTGGACAAAAACTCTGCAATCGTCTTTCAAAAATCTCTTGTTTGAGGTCCTCACCAGATTTTATTATTTAATTTATTTATTATTTAAATTTGTATACCGCCCTTCTCCCGAAGGACTCAGGGCGGTTCACAGCCAAGTAAAAATACAATACTATAAATACAAATTAAAATACAGTTAAAAAACTTATTAAAATTGGCCACAATTAAAATTTAAAACTAAAACCCATTAAAACCCATAAACTTAAAACACTAACCCAGTCCAGCGCAGATGAATAAGTAGGTTTTAAGCTCGCGGCGAAAGGTTCGGAGGTCCGGAAGTTGACGGAGTCCTGGGGGGAGTTCGTTCCAGAGGGTGGGAGCCCCCACAGAGAAGGCCCTTCCCCTGGGTGTCACCAGACGACACTGTCGCGCCGATGGCACCCTGAGGAGTCCCTCTCTGTGAGAGCGCACAGGTCGGTGAGAGGTATTCGGTAGCAGCAGGCGGTCCCGTAAGTAACCCGGCCCTATGCCATGGTGCGCTTTAAAGACATTCACCAACACCTTGGAGCGCACCCGAAGGCCACAGGTAGCCAGTGCAGTCTGGGCAGGAGAGGTGTCACTCGGGAGCCACGAGGGGCTCCCTCTATCACCCGCGCAGCTGCATTTTGGACTAACTGTAGCCTCCGGATGCCCTTCAAGGGGAGCCCCATGTAGAGAGCATTGCAGTAGTCCAGACGAGACGTCACAAGGGCGTGAGTGACTGTGCACAAGGCATCCCGGTCTAGAAAGGGGCGCAACTGGCGCACCAGGCGAACCTGGTGGAGGTAAAACATATGAAAACGGTTGCAGGAATTGGGTATGTCTAGTTTAATGACGTACTGCTGCCTTCCACAACCAATCTTATCCACTCTTCTGCCATCAGCCAAGTGAGCCATCAGCCAGTGAGTCGCTGCCCACTGAAAACAGGTTTTCCCCCCATTGCTGTGGGAATCCTCTGGAGCAGGGGTCTCCAGCCTTGGTCCCTTTAAGACTTGCGGACTTCAACTCCCAGGGTCCCTCAGCCAGCAAAGCTGGGAGTTGAAGTCCACAAGTCTTAAAGTTGCCAAGGTTGGAGACCCCTGCTCTGGAGCATGTTGGGAATGTCACTCACTTAGAAACGGAGCAGGAGAGGAATGACAGCTGATCTCCTGACCAGCTATTTACTTAGTAAGGCCACACCTGGAATCCTGCATCCAGTTTTGGTCGCCACGATGTAGAAAAATTGTGGAGACTCTAGAAAGAGTGCAGAGAAGAGCAACCAAGATGATTAGGGGACTGGAGGCTAAAACATACAAAAAACGCTTGCAGGAATTGGGTATGTCTAGGTTAACAAAAAGAAGGACCAGGGGAGACATGATAGCTGTGTTCCAATATCTCAGGGGCTGCCACAAAGAAGAGGGAGTCGGGCTGTTCTCCAAAGCACCTGAGGGCAGGACAAGAGAGAAGCAAACTAGAACTAAGGAGAAATTTCCTGACAGTTAGGACAATTAATCAGTGGAACGACTTGCCACCAGAAGTTGTGGGTGCTTCATCACTGGAGGTTTTTAAGAAGAGATTGGACAGGCATTTGTCTGAAATAATATAGGGTCTCCTGTCTGAGCAGGGGGCTGGACTAGAAGACCTCCAAGGTCCCTTCCAACTCTGTTACTCTGTAATCCCAGAATCAGTGGAGCAGAAGTTGCCTCCAGAAGTCGTGGGTGCTTCATCACTGGAGGCTTTTCAGAAGAGAGCGGACAACCATTTGTCTGGAACGGCATAGGATGTAATATTTAATTGCATATACCTATGACTGAATATTCATGTTAATCCCCACAATTCATTCCAACCAGCCTTATTTTGGGTTCGTTCGGATCGGCCGACGAGTCGCGGCATTTTTATTTTATTTTTAGTCAGGCAAATATTCTTCTTTAAAAAAAAACTATCTGCTTCTTTAAAAAAAATACCGTGCTTTCTTCTCGAGCAGGGGGTTGGACTAGAACAGGGGTCTCCAACCTTGGTCCCTTTAAGACTTGTGGACTTCAACTCCCAGAGTTCCTCAGCCAGCTTTGCTTACTCTCTTGCAATCCCTTCCTCTGGAATCTCTCCACTTTGGCAGGTAAGAGAAAAAGAAACAGACACGCCTGGCTGAGGGACTCTGGGAGTTGAAGTCCACAAGTCTTAAAGGGACCAAGGTTGGAGACCCCTGGACTAGAAGACCTGCAAGGTCCCTTCCAACTCTGTTATTCTATGTTCTAACCCTGGTGACGATCAGGGTGGCGAGGAGGCAGTTTTGACATCAAGGATGGCTTGATGTGGAGGAAGTGGGTGGCGATGCCTGCCAGGAAGGCTGATTTCACACCACAGGCAGCATCGTGAACTGCTTCCCATAGCTGGGTTTATTTTCACCGTCCTCGGCATGGCACTCAGCTGGGTTGGGCATTTCCAGGAACGTCGGATTCCTCCTTGCCAAGGCTCCCTCCCCCTGGCATTGTTCGCCATGCCAGGTTGCCACCCCAGCCCTGGAATTCTATCAGAGAGCTCATTATATCTTTATTTGTGTCACGCCCCTCCCTCCCACAGGAGAAGGGGAGGGGTGGCAGAGGTGCCAACGTCCGGGCAAAGGCACGGGGAGGGTTACGGCGGCCGTAATTAACGATAATGAGCCCCGGGCTGTGATTTGTTTTAATTGGAAAGGAAAGGAAGAGAGGTTGGCTCCCCAGCTTCTTGGGATCTGTTCTCTGGAATCCCTTGGAGTAGTGGTTAGGAAGACGAAGGAGGCCTCGATCGACTTGTGGAGGCTCCCGACACTGGAAAAGAGAACCTTGGTAGCTCAGGGTGGAAATGTGGGATCCTGCTTGGTGGTTTTCTTGCAGACGTTTCATGACCCAACTAGGGAACATCATCAGTGCAAGAAGGGTGAGGGGTTTGCGGACAGGAAGAAGAGAATGGGGAGGGGAGGAGGAGGAGGACTGTGGGGTCCTTGGTGCTCTCTGACCTTGATAGTTTTCTTGCAGATGTTTAATTACCCAGCTAGTTAACATCATCAGTGCTAGAAGGGAGAGGGATTGGGGAGGAGGAGGACTGTGGGGTCCTTGTTTCTCTCTGAGCTGGGTGGTTTTCTTGCAGAGGTTTCATTACCCAACTAGGTAATATAATCAGTGCTTAGAGGATCATTTGACAGCCGTCGCCAGGGGAGCTTTTTATCAGGTCCATCTGATTCGCCAGTTGTGCCCCTTCCTTGACCGGGACGCCTTACGCACGGTCACTCACGCCCTCGTCACTTCCCGCCTGGACTATTGCAATGCTCTCTACATGGGGCTCCCCTTGAAGAGCACCCGGAGGCTCCAGTTAGTCCAGAATGCGGCCGCGCGGGTGATAGAGGGAGCACCGCGCTGCTCCCATATAACACCTCTCCTGCGCGGCCTGCACTGGCTACCGGTAGTCTTCCGGGTGCAATTCAAGGTTTTGGTTACCATCTTTAAAGCGCTCCATGGCTTAGGACCGGGATACCTTTGAGACCGCCTTCTGCCACCGATTGCCTCCCAACGACCTGTGCGCTCCCACAGAGCGGGCCTCCTCAGGGTGCCGTCGACCAAACAATGTAGGTTGGCGACCCCCAGGGGGAGGGCCTTCTCTGTGGCAGCACCGGCCCTGTGGAACGAGCTTCCTCCTGGATTACGACAACTCCCCGACCTCCGGACCTTCAGACGTGAACTGAAGACTCTATTATTTCAGCGTGCGGGACTAGCCTAAGAACAAAATGTTTTAAACAAATTTTAATGGGGGTTTTATTGGTTCTTATTGTTTTAGTGATCAGGCTTTGATAATATTTAGTTTTAACCTGGGTTTTAAATGTTTATTTATTATATTGTTCTATATTGTTTTAATATGCCTGTGAACCGCCCTGAGTCCTATGGGAGATGGTGCGGTATATAAGTTTAATAAATAAATAAATAAATAAATAAAGTGCTGGAAGGGAGTGGGGTGTGTGAAGAGGAGGAGGAGGAGGGAGGGGGGAGGAGGAAGGAAGAGAAATGTGGGTTCCTTGGTGGTCTCTGAGCTTGGTGGTTTTCTTGCAGAAGTTTCATTACCCAACTAGAGAACATAATCAGTGCTAGGGGTTTGCAGAGAGGAGAAGGAGGAGGAGGAAGAGGAGGAAAACGAAAAGGACTGTGGTGTGCTTGATGCCCTCTGAGCTTGGTGGTTTTCTTGCAAACGTTTCATTACCCAACTAGGTAATATAATCAGTGCTGGAAGGGAGTGGGGTGTGTGAAGAGGAGGAGGAGGAGGGAGGGGGGAGGGGGGAGGAGGAGGAAGAGAAATGTGGGGTCCTTGGTGGTCTCTGAGCTTGGTGGCTTTCTTGCAGAAGTTTCATTACCCAACTAGAGAACATAATCAGTGCTAGGGGTTTGCAGAGAGGAGAAGGAGGAGGAGGAAGAGGAGGAGGAAAACGAAAAGGACTGTGGTGTGCTTGATGCTCTCTGAGCTTGATGGTTTTCTTGCAGACCCTAGTACGGTGCTGGCTAACTTTTTTGCCGTTCCTTGCCAAAACGAGGGGTCGCGCAAAGGGGTCGCGCGTGCGCATGTGCCCACACCCATAAATCAATGAGCCCCGCCTGCCCATGCAGGTGCGTGGGATCCTCCCCCCCCCCGCGTGACCCCCGCTTATGGCACGGTGGGTCCGATAGATCCGTTTTTCGCCCTCCCGAGGCTCCAGAGCCTTTCTAAGAGTCTGGGGAAGACAAAAACGCTCCCCCCCCTCCCCGGAAGCTCTCCAGAGGCCAGAAACAGCTTGTTTCCCGACTTCCAAATGGCCCGAAAATCAGCTGGTCGGCGCACACATGCGCCCCGGAGCTGAGCTAGGGCAACGCTTGCTTGCCCACCGATATGGCCATAGGTTCACCATCACGGCCCCAGTAAGTGACATTATCAGTGCATTCTGTTCTGGGAAGTCTCGGGGGGGGGGGGAGGGGGGGAAATGGGGGAGGGGGAAGGGGAAGATTATAAATTGATTGACTGCCATTGTACAGGAATAATGGTAGAATTAAACAAGTTGGAATGGTGTAAAGTCGGGGCTGCTCGGTAACCACTCCCGAAGGGAAAGGGTAAGGAAAGAGGAGTAAAGAAGGAAGAAAGTAGGTAGGTAGGTAGGTAGGAAAGAAGGGAGGGAGAAGAAAGGATAGGAGGAGAAGAAGGAGGAGAAGATAGAGGGTTAGAAAGGATGGTAGTGAGAAGTGGGGAAGAGGAGGGGAAGTAGAAAAGCGAGGAGAAGGATGGTGGGGAAAGTTGAAGAAGGATGAGAAGGGAAGAAAGGATTAAGGGAGGGAGTGGCGGTCGAGCAGCCCGGATTGAGCATAATTTGAGTATAGGACCGATTGTTGTATAAGTGATTGTATTGTACACTGGTTAAACTGTGGGAACTATTATGGAAAATAAAAAATTTTGTAAAGAAAAAGAAAAAAAAAGAAAACTCAAGAGAGCACCAAGGACCCCGCAACTCATAAACTCATCCGTAGAAGACCCCATCTGAATGTTTGCTTGGAAATAGCGAATTAGAGGCTCCTCACCTACAAGTTTCTCTCAAGCTTCAGCCGTTCCTAAAGCCATTCCTGAAACCATGACAAGACGTCCGACGTTGGCACTACGCGGAATCCTTTCCCAAGCCTCTTATTTATTTATTTATTTATTTATTTATTTTATTAAATTTTTATACCGCCCTTCTCCCGAAGGACTCAGGGCGGTGTACAGCCGGAATAAAATACAGAATATATACAATTAAAAGAAATTAAAATAAACTATTACTAAACGGCCGGTAATTTAAAAGATTTAAAAATTTAAAATATTACTAAAACCCCAATTTAAAATCCACTATTTATGCCAGTCCTGCTTGAGTGAATAAATATGTTTTTGGCTCACGACGAAAGGTCCGAAGATCAGGCACTTGACGTAAGCCAGGGGGGAGTTCATTCCAGAGCGTCGGTGCTCCCACAGAGAAGGCCCTACTCCTGGGGGCCGCCAGCCGACATTGTTTGGCGGACGGCACCCTGAGAAGGCCCTCTCTGTGTGAGCGTACGGGTCGGTGGGAGGCAAAAGGTAACAGCAGGCGGTCTCGTAAGTACCCGGGTCCTAAGCCATGGAGCGCTTTAAAGGTGGTAACCAGGATCTTGAAGCGCACCCGAAAGACTACAGGAAGCCAGTGCAGACTACGGAGCAATGGTGTTATGTGGGAGCCACGAGCGGCTCCCGTTACCACTCGCGCAGCTGCGTTCTAGACTAACTGCAGCCTCCGGGTGCACCTCAAGGGCAGCCCCATGTAGAGAGCATTGCAATAATCCAGCCGAGACGTAACCAGAGCGTGAGTGACTGTGCATAAGGCATCCCGGTCAAGGAAGGGACGCAACTGGCGAACCAAGCGAACTTGGTAAAAGGCCCTCCTGGTGACGGCCGCCAGATGTTCATCAAAGGACAGTCGACCATCCAGGAGGACGCCCAAGTTGCGAACCACCTCCTTTGGGGCCACTAACTCGCCCCCAACAGTCAGCTGCGGGTGCAGCTGACTGTACCGGGGTGCCGGCATCCACAGCCACTCCGTCTTGGAGGGATTGAGCTTGAGTCTGTTTCTCCCCATCCAGACCCGTACGGCTTCCAGGCACCGGGATAGCACTTCGACAGCTTGGTTGGGGTGGTCCGGGGTGGAAAAGTACAGCTGAGTATCATCAGCGTACAGATGATAACTCACCCCGAAACCACTGATGACCTCACCCAGCGGCTTCATATAGATGTTGAACAGGGTAGGCGAGAGAATCGACCCCTGAGGTACCCCACAAGTGAGGCCCCTCGAGGACGACCTCTGCCCCCCTGTCAACACCGTCTGCGACCGGTCGGAGAGATAGGAGGAGAACCACCGATAAACGGTGCCTCCCACTCCCAATCCCTCCAACCGGCGCAGCAGGATACCATGGTCGATGGTATCAAAAGCCGCTGAGAGATCTAATAGGACCAAGGCAGAGGAACAACCCCTGTCCCTGGCCCTCCAGAGGTCATCCACCAACGCGACCAAAGCCGTCTCCGTGCTGTAACCGGGTCGGAAGCCGGACTGGAACGGGTCTAGATAGACAGCTTCCTCCAGGTGCCGGGGAAGCTGCCACGCAACCACACTCTCTACAACCTTCGCTAAAAAGCGAAGGTTGGAGACTGGACGATAATTTCCCAAAATAGCTGGGTCCAGGGAAGGCTTCTTCAGGAGAGGTCTCACCACTGCCTCTTTCAAGGCAGTGGGGAAAACCCCTTCAACCAAAGAAGCATTTATAATCCCCTGGAGCCAGCCTCGTGTCACTTCCTGAGCAGCCAGTACTAACCAGGAAGGACACGGGTCCAGTAAACACGTAGTTGCATGCAACCTCCCCAGCAACCTGTCCACGTCCTCGAGAGCCACAGAATCAAACTCATCCCAAATAACCTCAACAAGACGAGTCTCTGCCACCTCAGCTGAATCATCGCAATCTTGGTCCAAGCCATCACGAAGCTGAACGATTTTATCGTATAGATAACCGTTAAACTCCTCGGCTCGTCCCTGCAGGGGGTCATCCCGTCCCTCCTGTTGAAGGAGGGAACGGGTCACCCGAAACAGGGCGGCCGGGCGGTTATCTGCCGATGCAATGAGGGTGGAAACGTAGGAACGCTTCGCCTCCCTCATTGCCACTAGGTAGGTCCTAGTAAAGGACCTCACTAGTGTCCGATCAGCCTCGGAACGGCTGGACCTCCAAACACTCTCTAGGCGTCTTCTCTGGCGTTTCATCTCTCTCAGCTCCCCGGAGAACCAGGGAGCCAATTGAGATCTACGCCGGGTCAGAGGCCGCAAAGGCACGACACGGTCCAAAGCCCCAGCCGCGGCCCGTTCCCAAGCCGCAACCAGTTCTTCAGTCGTGCCGTGGGTAAGATCCTCAGGAAACGGCCCAAGCTTCGTCAGGAACCTCTCCGGGTCCATCAGGCCCCTGGGACGGAACCAACGCATCGGCTCCGTCTCCCTGCGGTGGTGAGCAGCGGTTCGAAAGTCTAGGCGAAGGAGAAAATGATCTGACCATGACAACGGTTCTTTCACTATATCTCCTAAATCCAGATCATTTACCCACTGACCAGAGATAAAAATCAAGTCTAGCGCGCCTCCCCCGATGTGTGTAGGGCCATCAGTTACCTTTGAAGGTGTCTCTTTCTCTTTCTTCTCAGGTCAACTCTGGCGGGAAGACGTTGGAAGAGAGGAGATCCAGTTTGGATGCGGAGATCGATTCCTTGACCAGCATCCTGGCAGACCTGGAAAGCAGCTCACCTTACAAGCCAAGGAGCCAACAGGTGAGATGTGGGAGACAGGAAGGGGTGCAGGAGGCCTCTGGTCTCCCGTGATGTGCAGAATTGATGCTGCTGAGATGTTCCCACATCAATATCCATGGAGCTTCTCAATCATCCAAGTTATGGTTGTCGCAAAGGTGCTTTTTTCCAAAAGGACCTCCTTAGTTTTTTCCTTGGAAACCTTTTGCTTCTCATGCAAGAAATTTCTGAATTTTTGCTTTTTCCTTTGAAAATATTTCACGTCTGTTCCAAGACGTTTCTGAACTTCCTTTATTTTTTTTCCTTGAAAACGTTTCGCTTCTCACCCAAGAAGCTTATTCAGTTCTTTAACTTAGGGTCAGGGTCTCCAACCTCTGAGCCGCAGCCCACTATTGGGCCTCCGCCTGTTTGAAACCGGGCCGTGGGAGAGATGGAATGAGTGTGTTCGGAGCTTCATGTGCAAGCACCAATGCCCTCCTCTCATGCACCCCCACAGCTCGTGGGAGGGGAGTTTCGCGCACGAGCCAAGCGCTTGCCATTCGCTTGAGTTGATCTTCCCACGTGGGCCTCTGGTGGCTCAGCAGACTAAGACAGTCTGTTATTAACAGCAGCTGCTTGCAATTATTGCAAGTTCAAGCCCCACCAGGCCCAAGGTCGACTCAGCCTTCCATCCTTTATAAGGTAGGTAAAATGAGGACCCAGATTGTTGGGGGGCAATAAGTTGACTTTGTATATAAATATACAAATAGGATGAAACTATTGCCTTACACAATGTAAGCCACCCTGAGTCTTCGGAGAAGGGCGGGATATAAATTCAAATAAAAACAAAACAAAAAATACATCCTTCACTCGCGTGCAAAGCGATCACCAATTCCAGGCCGTGGACTGTTCTCGGGTCGTGGCTCATTGGGAACTGAGCCACTGCAGCAGTGTGCAAGTGTGCAAATCTTCATTTCTCTCAGACCCAGGACTCTTCAATAGCTTCATAAACGACTTAGATGAAGGAATAGAAGGGGAACTCACCAAATTTGCAGATGATACTAAGGTGGAAGGAATAGACAACACCCTATCATTTCAGGCAGGTGACTGTCCAGTCCTTTCTTGAAAAACCTCCACCGATGGAGCACCCGCAACTTCTGGTGGCAAGCTGTTCCACTGGTTAATTGTTCTCACTGCCAGGAAATTTCTCCATAGTTCTAGGTTGTTTCTCTTCTTAATTAGTTTCCATCCGTTGTTTCTTGCCTTGCCTCCTGGTGCTTTGGAAAATAAGTTGACCCCTCTCTTCTTTGGGGGCAGCCCCTCAAATACTGGAACTAGCCAAACCCAAATCCTGCAGCCTTTCTTCATATCTTTTAGCCTCCAGGGCTATGATCCTCTTAGTTGCTCTTCTTTGCACTTTTTCCGAAGTCTCAACACCTTTTTTCTAATGTGGTGACCGGTGTAGTTTGCTAACTTTTAATGAAAATGTGAATTAAAATGAATTCTACATTAAAACTACATTACAAAATTAAGTAATGTAGTTTGCCAACTTTTTCTTCCTGCTGCCTCTCATATTATTTTTTTGCTGGGCTTTGACTCTTTGATTCATTGATCGATCGGATAAGATTTATCCATTGGCTTCAGCTTTCTGGCGGTGTTAAAAACGAAAAAGGTGTCGGCTACCAATTTTTCCCCCCAACCGGCACATTTAGTCGAGGCAGTCTTCTCCTGCAGCGACTATATTAAAGAATTACTGGCTTAAGGAGAAGAAACTAAGATTCATTTGCTCACTCTTGAGATGTGAGAGGTTATAATGGATCCTGGTGTGCCTGCTTAAGGAAGGAAGGAGGGAAGGAAGGAAGGAAGGAGGGAGGGAAGGAAGGAAGGAAGGAGGGAAGGAAGGAAGGAAGGAGGGAGGGAAGGAAGGAAGGAACGGAACATTTCAAATAATTGCCAATTGGTAGCCAGTGGCATCTCAAGCAGAGAACGAATTTGCAAATTTGGGGTGATTGTGCAAGTGCGAGAAGTCAGATCTCTTCCCTGCTGTTCCTTTCTGCCTTGTTACTTATTTTAATTTAATTTTATTTTTCTTTCAACCAGTAATAGGGTCCTAAAATGTTGGGCAGGGACCCATCGCTCAGGCGTAGAAAAGTTTGAGCAATTCGTTGGGCCTTGGTGAGCAAGTTTGGAAAAGGACTTTATCGAGAAAGCGAGTGGAGGCCGTTAGAAAGAGTGCAGAGAAGAACTGCAGAGATGGGTCAGCGGTCTGGAGGCTAAACTATATGTTGAATGTCTCAAAGGTGTGGGTTTTTTTTTCCAAGAAGTAACTGGACTTTCTGGTTTTTCTTTTGAAGATGTTTCGCTTCTCATCCAAGAAGCTTCTTCAACTCTGACCGGATGGTGAGGAATGGAAAGATTTATGTTCCTTGCGGACAACTGGTCATTTGCATTCCTTTTGGAGGGTCGTTGAGGCTGCTTGGAGGTTTATCTTTGTCCTCAGGGTCACTTGAGTGGTGCAAATGGATGTGGAGCTTTCTTGGAACTACTGAAAGGACCATGTTGTAGACCGGAGATAGATAATGTTGGTGAGGCTCCACAACCAACTGCACCACTCGGGTGACCCTGAAGACACAGGTAAACCCCAAAGTGGCCTCAATGACCCTTCAAAAGGATGCAAATGACCAGCTGTCTGCAAGGAATATAAATCCTTCCATTCCCCACCATCCGGTCAGAGTTCAAGAAGCTTCTTAAAAAAACTTTCCACTAATATAGCAGAATCCCTAAGCATAATCTTTGACAAAGCTTTCACTACCAGTTCCCTTCCCAAACTTTGGTCACTAGCCACAGTCATCCCTATAGTTGAAAACTACAGACCGATCTCTCTGTGCTGCGTCACCTGCAAAGTCATGGAATCAATCATCAACCAATCCATCACCTCAAACTTAGAAACTAACAACCTACTCTCCAATAAACAATTTGGTTTCAGGAAAAAATTATCATGCAACTTACAACTTCTTCACTGTAAAAACATATAGACTACAAATCTCGATCAAGGCAAAACAATAGATGCAATCTACATAGACTTCTGCAAAGCTTTTGACTCAGTAGTACACGATAAACTTCTCCTAAAACTAAAATCCTATGGTATCTCAGGACCCCTTCACAAATGGATATCTGCTTTTCTGTCTAACAGATAACAAGTGGTCAAAATTGGCAATGCTTTATCAAATCCTGTTCCTGTCAAGAGTGGCGTTCCTCAAGGCAGCGTCCTTGGACCAACACTCTTCATACTATACATAAATGATCTTTGTGATCATATCACAAGTAATTGTGTTCTCTTTGCTGACGATGTCAAACTATTTAACATCACAGACAATGCATCTATCATCCAAAAAGACCTTGATCTTCTAACCGCTTGGTCTAAAACTTGGCAACTCCAAGTCTCAACCAGCAAATGCTCAGCCTTACATATTGGAAAAAAGAACCCAAACACTAAGTACATACTTTATGGACATTAACTTACAGATGACCCCCCACCCTGTTAAAGACCTTGGAGTTTTCATGTCAAATGATCTAAGTGCCAAAGCCCACTGTAACTACATAGCAAAAAAAGCTCTAAGAGTTGTAAACCTAATTTTGCGTAGCTTCTTTTCCAAAAACACCACACTACTAACCAGAGCATATAAAACATTTGCTAGACCAATTCTAGAATACAGCTCGCCTGTTTGGAACCCTCACCACATCTCTGACATCAATACAATTGAACGAGTCCAGAAATATTTCACAAGAAGAGTTCTCCATTCCTCTGAAAACAACAAAATACCTTAGCCCACCAGACTTGAAATCCTCGGCTTAGAAAACTTGGAACTCCGTCGCCTTCGACAAGACCTAAGTTTAACTCATAGAATTATCTATTGTAATGTCCTTCCTGTTAAAGACTACTTCAGCTTTAACTGCAATAATACAAGAGCAACCAACAGATTTAAACTTAATGTTAACCGCTTTAATCTAGATTGCAGAAAATATGACTTCTGTAACAGAATCATCAATGCTTGGAATACTTTACCTGACTCTGTGGTCTCTTCTCATAATCCTAAAAGCTTTAACCAAAAACTTTCTACTATTGACCTCACCCTATTCCTAAGAGGACCATAAGGGGCGTGCATAAGTGCACAAACATGCCTACCGTTCCTGTCCTATTGTTTTTCTTTTCTTCTTCCTATATATATATATAGATGCTTATACCTCCCAATATTTACTCATATATATGTTTATATACTATAAAATCTTTTTATATGATGTTGTGACCAAATAAATAAATAAATAAATAAAAAATAAATAAGCTTCTTGGATGAGAAGCGAAACATCTTCAAAAGAAAAACCAGAAAGTCCAGTTGCCTCTTGAAAAAAAAGGGACAACCATGACCTGGATGATGGAGAGATTTAGCTGTATGATGAATGGTTGAGGCAGTTGGTAATGTCCAACAAAGAGGTGGCTAGGGGTGACATGACAGCTGTCGTGATTGCTCACACTTTGGGAGATAGGCTTAAGATCCGTGAGAGGGATCTTGACTGACTTGAATACTGGTTAATGGTTAGAGCGCAGCATTGCAGGCTAAGTCTGCATTCCCACACCCAGGAGTTCGATCCTGGCTGGTTCGAAGTTGACTCGGCTTCCATCCTTCGGAGGTGGGTAAAAAGAGGGCCCAGATTGTTGAGGCAAGAGGCTGACTCTGTAAAACGCTTAGAGAGGGCTGGAAAGAACTGTGAAGTGGTAGATAAGTCTAAGTGGTAATGCTTGGGAAGGGAGGGAGGGAGGGAGGGAGATAGATAGATAGATAGATAGATAGATAGATAGATAGATAGATAGATAGATAGATAGATAGATAGATAGATAGATAGATAGAAAAAGGAAGGTAGGAAAAGGAACGAAGGAAATTAGAATGAGAGGAAGGAAAAGAGGGAGGGAGGGAGGGAGATAAGAGAATGAAGAAAGGAATGACAGAAGGAAGGAAGGAAGGAAGGAAGGAAGGAAGGAAGGAAGGAGAGGGCTATAAAGTACTGTGAAGCAGTTATTTTCCTTCCTTCCTTCCTTCCCTCCCTCCCTCCCTCCTTTCTTCCTTCCTTCTTGGTACAATGGTTAGAATGCAGCATTGCAGGCTGACTCTGCCCACAGCCAGCAGTTCGATCCTGACCGGTTTTTATTTATTTATTTATTTATTTGATTTTTATACCGCCCTTCTCCCGAAGGACTCAGGGCGGTGTACAGGCAACAATAAAATACAGAACACCACAATATACCATTTAAAATACGAATTAAAAAACTTATTATAATTAGCCTAAAACCTTAAAATTTATAAAACCAAACCCCATTTAAAATTAATAGAGAATTTAAAATCGATAAAATTTATGTAATTTAAAATTTAAAATTTAAAATATAAAATTTAAAATTTAAAATTTAGCCAGCCAGCGAATGAAAAGATATGTCTTCAGTTCGCGGAAAGTCCAAGGTCAGGTATTTGGCGTAAGCTTGGGGAAGCTCGTTCCAAAGTGTGGGAGCCCCACAGAGAAGGCCCTTCCTCTGGGGCCGCCAGCCGACATTGTTTGGCGGACGGCACCCTGAGAAGTCCCTCTCTGTGAGAGCGTACGGGTCGGTGGGAGGCATGTGGTAACAGCAGGCGGTCCCGTAAGTACCCGGGTCCTAAGCCATGGAGCGCTTTAAAGGTCGTAACCAACACCTTAAAGTGCACTCGGAAGGCCACAGGTAGCCAGTGCAGTCTGCGCAGGAGCGGTGTTACGTGGGAGCTACGCGAAGCTCCCTCTATCACCCGCGCAGCTGCATTCTGGACTAACTGAAGCCTCCGAGTGCACTTCAAGGGGAGCCCCATGTAGAGAGCATTACAATAATCCAAGCGAGAGGTAACGAGCGCGTGAGTGACTGTGCACAAGGCATCCCGATCAAGGAAGGGGCGCAACTGCCGAACCAGGCGGACCTGGTGGAAGGCCCTCCTGGAGACGGCCGTCAAATGATCTTCAAACGACAGCCGGTCATCCAGGAGGACACCTAAGTTGCGCACCCTATCCTTTGGGGCCAATAACTCGCCTCCAACAGTCAACCGCGGTTGCAGTTGACTGAATCGGGATGCCGGCATCCACAGCCACTCCGTCTTGGAGGGATTAAGCTTGAGCCTGTTTCTCCCCATCCAGACCCGTACGGCTTCCAAACACCGGGACAGCACTTCAACAACTTCATTGGGGTGGCCCGGGGCGGAAAAGTACAGCTGGGTGTCATCAGCGTACTGTTGGTATCTCACCCCGAAGCCACTGATGATCTCACCCAGCGGCTTCATATAGATGTTGAACAGCAGGGGCGAGAGAATCGACCCCTGCGGGACCCCACAAGTGAGGCACCTCGCGGCCGACCTCTGCCCCCCTGTCAACACCGTCTGCGACCGGTCGGAGAGATAGGAGGAGAACCACCGATACACGGTGCCTCCCACTCCCAATCCCCCCAACCGGCGCAGCAGGATACCATGGTCGATGGTATCAAAAGCCGCTGAGAGATCTAATAGGACCAGGGCAGAGGAGTACCCCCTGTCCCTGGCCCGCCAGAGATCATCTACCAATGCGACCAAAGCTGTTTCCGTGCTGTATCCGGGTCGGAACCCGGACTGGAGCAGGTCTAGATAGACAGTTTCATCCGGGTATTGGGGTAGTTGTCGCGCCCCAGCACTCTCTCCACCCTTCGCAACAAAGCGAAGGTTGGAGACTGGACGATAGTTACCCAAAATAGCTGGGTCCAGGGAGGGCTTCTTGAGGAGGGGTCTCACCACCGCCTCTTTCAAGGCGGCAGGGAAAACCCCTTCCAACAAAGAAGCGTTGATAATCCTCTGGAGCCAGCCTCGTGTCACCTCCTGAGTGGCCAGTACCAGCCAGGAAGGACACGGGTCCAGTAAACATGTCGTGGCGTGAAGCCTCCCCAACAACCTGTCCACGTCCTCAGGAGCCACAGGGTCAAACTCATCCCAAACCGGTTCAACAAGACGTGTCTCCTCCCTCTCGCTTGGATCATCCCAATTTCGGTCCAGACCGTCCCGGAGCTGAGCGATTTTATCGTATAGATAACCACTAAACTCCTCGGCACGTCCCTGCAAAGGGTCATCCCGCACCTCCTGATGAAGGAGGGAGCGGGTCACCCGAAACAGGGCGGCCGGGCGGTTATCTGCCGACGCAATGAGGGTGGAGGCGTAGGAACGCCTCGCCTCCCTCATTGCCACCAGGTAGGTCCTAGAATAGGACCTAACTAGTGTCCGATCAGCTTCGGAACGACTGGACCTCCAAGTGCTCTCTAGGCGTCTTCTCCGGCGTTTCATCTCCCTCAGCCCCTCAGAGAACCAAGGGGCCGGACGAGATCTGCGCCGGGTCAGAGGCCGCAAAGGCGCGACATGGTCCAGGGCCCCAGCCGCGGCCTGTTCCCAGGCCGCGACTAGTTCCTCGGTCGTGCCGCGGGCCAGTCTTCTCCAAAGACTCAGGGCGGCTTACATTGTGTTAAGCAATAGTCTCATCCAATTGTATATTATATACAAAGTCAACTTTTATTGCCTCAGTCTTCCGTCCTTCTGAAGTCAATAAAATGAGAACCCAGATTGTTGGGGGCAAGAGGCTGGATCTGTAAAATACTTAGGGAGGGATGGAAAACACTATAGGGAAGGACAGGACAAAACAGTTCATTTAATGACTGTTCAAAGTTACAACAGCACAGAGAAATGGGACTTGTGAGCCTTTTTCACGCTTATGACCATTGTAGCATTCCCCATGTTCTCATGATCAAAATTCAGCCGCTTGGCAACTGGTTCATATTTACGACGGATTCTGAGTCGTGGGGCACACGATCCCATTTTGCGACCGTCTGACAAGCAACAGGGAAGCCAGATTCACTTAACAACCCTGTTTCTGGCTGAAGAACTGCAGTGATTCACTTAACAACGGTGGCAAGGAAGGTTGTAAAATGGGACAAAGTTCACTTAACAATTAGCTTGCTTAGCAACAGAAATTTTGGCCTCCGTTGTGGTTGTAAGTCAAGGACTACCTGTATATGATTCAGGATGTGCTACTAATCCTGAAACTGGGTCGATTCCCAATTTAAGGCCATAAAATGGGGCCAAACTCACTTAACAACTGTCTTGCTTAGCAACGGAAATGTTGGGCTCAATTATATAATATAACCACAGAGTTGGAAGGGACCTTGGAGGCCTTCTAGTCCAACCCCCTGCCCAGGCAGGAACCCCTACACCATCTCAGTCAGATGGTTATCCAATCTCTTCTTAAAACTTCTAGTGTTGGAGCATTCACAACTTCTGGTGGCAAGCTGTTCCACTGATTAATTGTTCTAACTGTCAGGAAATTTCTCCTTAGTTCTAAGTTGCTTCTTTCCTTGATTAGTTTCCACCCATTGCTTCTTGTTCTACCCTCAGGTGCTTTGGAGAACAGCCTGACTCCCTCTTCTTTGTGGCAGCCCCTGAGATTGTGGTCGTAATTCGAGAACTTTCTGTACTTCTTCGATAGGTGTTGTTTGTTTTTCTTTCTCATCCTCCCCTCCCATTGAACGAGGCATTCTGTTATTCCTCAGCACGGCTAGTCCTTGACTTACGACCACAATGGAGCCCAAAGTTCCATTAAGAGAGACATTTTTTAAGTGAGTTTGGCCCCGTTTTACGACCTCCCTTGCCATTTTTAAGCGAATCACTGCGGTTGTTAAGTGAGCAACATGGTCATTAAGCGAATTTGACTTTGCTTGGCAGAAGGTCGCAAAAGGGGATCGCGTGTCCCCCAAGAAACTGCGACCGTCATAAATATGAGTCATTTGGGCCTGTCTCCATACTCCCCTCCCGAAATTTCAATTTTGGGGTGAGCCAAGCCACCGATAATAATTTCAACCGTATTAGGACATATAAACAGGTAATCCTCGATTTACGACCTCAGTCGAGCCCAAAATTTCTGTTGCTAAGGGAGACGTCTGCTCAGTGAGTTTTACCCCATTTTATGACTTTTCTTGCTGCAGCTGTTAAGTGAACTTAATCAACTGCAGTGGATTAAGTTAACAGCCCGGTCGTTAAGTGAATCCGGCTTCCACTTTGCTCATCAGAAGGTCGCAAAAGGGGATCACATGACCCCGGGGCACGTCATAAAATACGAGTCAGTTGCCAAGTGTCTGAATTTTGATCCCCTTTTTGACCATAGGGGAGGCTGCAGGGGTCGTAAGTGTGAAAAATGGCCATGCCGAGTCACATTTTTTTGGGTGCCGTTGTAACTTTGAACGGTCGCTAAACGAAATGTTTTAAATCGAGGACTGCCTGCACTCCAAGAAAAGCAGGTTCCCGGTAGCCAAATCACCCAGCAAACATTAATCGCACGGTAGTTTTCTCCTTCGGGGAAGAAATTGAGGCTAGCATTATTTGCGTGGCAGGAATTTTTAGCTGGTGGTGTGGGGGGGGGGGGGAGAGAACGAAGGGGCAGAAGGCCAGAGCGACACACAAAAGCACAACGTTTCTCTCCTTTTTGGCAACGCCGCAACTGGAGCCGCTGCCGGGAATCGGTTAGCAAAACAAGCGAAGAATGAAAACCATTCCGGGCATTTTGCAAAAAAACACCGTTTCCTTGGCAAGAGTTCAAGGCGACTTGTTGTTGCTGTTGTTGGTTGGTTTGTCGTGTCCTGCAAAACCTTTTCTCTGTTCGAGGCGTCTGCCGTTCAGAATCAGCAGAATCTGAATGACAGAGCAAGAGAGCCGGAAGGGACCTCGGAGGTCGTCTAGTCCAACCCCCCTGCTCAAGCGGGAGGCCCAGCCTAGACCATTTCAGGCAAGTGGCTGTCTCTTCTTAAAAAAAACGTTTTTTAAAGGGAAGGAGGAAGGTAGGAAAGAAGGAAGGACAGAAGGAAGGAATAACAGAGTTGGAAGGGATCTCAGAGGTCGTCTAGTCCAACCCCCTGGTCGAGCAGGAGAGTGTATATAATTTCAGACAAATGGCTGTCCAGTCTCTTCTTAAAAAGCTCCAGCGATGGAGCACCAACAACTTCTGGTGGCAAGCTGTTCCACTGATTAATTGTTCTCACTGTCAGGAAATTTCTCCTTAGTTCTAAATTGCTTCTCTCCTTTATTAGTTTTCTCCCATTGCTTCTTGTCCTGCCCTCAGGTGCTTTGGAGAATAGCTTGACTCCCTCTTCTTTTTGGGCAGCCCCACAAATACTGGAAGACTGCCATCATACTTCCCCTAGTCCTTCTTTTCTCTAGACTGGACATAACGAATTCCTGCAACCGTTCTTCATATGTTTTAGCCTCCAGTCCCCTCATCATCTTTGTTGCTCTTCTCTGCACCCTTTCCAGAGTCTCGGCATCTTGCTGCAAACTCTACAGATTCATGCTATAGCTGAGTGTCAGCTGGTTGTAGGAATGCAGACACCGGTGTTGGAAAAACTGCTGCTTTACACTAAACCTAGGTCACCAGTTTGCAGGGAGTTCTTGACCTACAACAGTTCTGGAACGTGGATTTTAAGTAGAGCAAAATCGAGTGAAGCCAAAGTTAGGAAAGAATTCCAGTCGAGCTATATTTATAGCAGGGGTCTCCAACCTTGGCAACTTTAAGACTTGGGGACTTCAACTCCCAGAATTCCTCAGCCAGCCTTGCTTACTCTCTTATAATCCCTTCCTCTGCAATCTCTCCACTTTGGTGGGTAAGAGAAAAAAAACCCAGATACATCTGGCTGAGGAATTCTGGGAGTTGAAGTCCACAAGTCTTAAAGTTGCCAAGGTTGGAGACCCCTGATTTATAGCAAATCCCAGGCTGGATTCTCATCCCTCTTTCGCTCCCGACAGGATGCAACGGGCTAGAAGCTACCCTGGTTTGCCAGGATGTGCCGTTTCTATCAATACAGGTAGCCCTCAATTTACACATTTTCGTTTAGTGACTGTTTGAATTTACAACGGCGCCGAAAAAAAGTGACTTATGACCGTTTTTCACACTTACGACCGTTCCAGCATCCCCGTGGTGATGGAATGAAAATTGGGACGCTTGCCCACCGATTCATATTTATGACGGTTGCATGGATCCCCTTTTGCGCCCAAGTCCATGGGGAACCCAGATTCACTTAACAACCGTGTGGCTAACTTAAGAACGACAGTGACTCGCTAAACAACGGTGGCAAAACAAAGATCTTTCAATGGGGCAGAATTGATTTCACGACGGGTAGACAAAAATGTCAGATCCAGTCCAACTATCTGGCTGACTGTACATCAAACTGCAATAATAAGAAAAAGGAAGTCGGTTGCCATGCCAACCTTGATTGGAGCTCTGGAAGCAATACCGATAGGGCTTCTTAGATACCTAGAAATATTAAATTTATTAGAACTGAGCACCCTAATTTTAGAAAAATCAATACCTTGGTTAGAATTGCTTACATTCTTCGATAATCCCTTAATTAAGTCTATGGTCTTTTCTTAGGAATTTGCGGTATGAAGTTTTCACCACTTTTAGATGGAAAATCCAACAGTACATTGCAGGTAGTCCTTGAGTTACGACCACTATAATATAGGTAGTCCTTGAGTTATGACCGCTATGGTGCAGATAGTCCTCGAGGTATGACCACTACTGCGCAGGCAGTCCTCGCGTTACGACCTCCATTGAGCCCAAAATTTCTATTGCTAAGGGAGACAGTTGTTAAGTGAGCTTTGCCCCATTTTACGACCGCAATTGTTAAGTGAATCACTGCAGTTGCTAAGTTAGTAACACGGTTGTTAAGTGAATCTGGCTTCCCCATTGAACTGCTTGTCAGACGGTCGCAAAAGTGGATCAAGTGAACATTGCAACCCTCATAAGTACATGCCAGTTGCCAAACCTCTGAATTTGGATCACGTGACCAGGGGGATGCTGCAGTGGTCATAAATGCGAAAAAAGGTCATAAGTCACTTTTTCCCCCCATGCCGTTGTAACTTTGAACGGTCACTAAACGAACGGTTTTAAGTCCAGGACTTCCTGTATTAAGTTTCTATCCCTCTTAGGCTGCAATTCCAACTGGAAATTGCACACAGATAATATAAGGTATTAACATATATATATACATATAGAGGGCCTCTGTGGCTCAGACTGGTAAGACAGTCTGTTATTAACAGCAGCTGCTTGCAATTACTGCAGGTTCAAGTCCCACCAGGCCCAAGGTTGACTCAGCCTTCCATCCTTTATAAGGGAGGTAAAATGAGGACCCAGATTGTTGGGGGGGCAATAAAAGTTGACTTTGTATGTAATATGCAAATGGATGAAGACTATTGCTTGACACAGTGTAAGCCACCCTGAGTCTTTGGAGAAGGGTGGGATATAAATGCAAATTAAATATATATATATATATTACACCTGACTCTCAACGACTCCCGGCAGCTACCTGCCATCCAACAAAGTCGCAACAATAAAAGCGACAACCGGTGGTTGAGTGAATTGAACTGAACTTAATCCTTTATTTGGCCAAGGGTGAATAGACACCCAAGAAATTTGGTGCGTGACGCTCTCAGCGCACATCCACACACAAAGCAGAAGAATAAACGTTACAATAGTAGAAAAGCAGAACAATAACAGGGTATGGATAATATGTACAATAGCGAGGACGGGATTTGAATTCGGAGCTTGTGAGCGTCTGATCCGCTTCAAACCTCCGGCAATAAACAAAACCGCCCGAGCTTTTGAGATGGTCGCGTGGACCTGTGGCTTCGGTCGAGCGTGTACAACGCAGCTGCCTTTTGGGGTCTGCTGTGCCTGTGCGCCAGGAGGATTTTTGGGAAAGAGAGAGAGAGAGAGGGAGAGGGATTAAATAAAGTTGTGCCACGCACACCCAGCCAGCTCTGGTCCCCGCACGCATTAAAGACCCATTTTGGGTTGTCAATTAAGCGTTGTCGTTGCGACTTCAATGCTCGTTTATTTTTATTTTTATTTATTTGATTCTGCTTCTGCATTTCCCGCGAAGGGATCCGGCGACTCGAGCGTCGCCGTGCATGAACTCCACCCAGGAATCTTGGATTTGCATTCCCGTCGGTCGTTGGCGGGGGGGGGGGAATCTCAGCCAGCGATGCAGGGAAGGGATTGCTGATTTATTCTCGGTTTTTTTACTGCTTGCATTCATGCTAGAAGGCCCGGTTCTTGTCTTGGGGGAGGAGGGGGGAGACCAAAAAAAATAATAATAATCTTCATTAAGGGGGTTGTATCGGTGGCAGGGAAGGCTCAGGTTCCCTTGGCAACCTTGTAGACTGGGCGGATCCTCGCCACCGATGTTGTGATGTTGTCTCTACCTTTTGTTTGGGGTCTGATGAAATTTAGCCGGCCCATGACGTCAGTCCTGGATGTGGGGAGCTGACGTGGGAGATGTGGGGGGTCCCAGGGAGCTTTGGATGTTGACTCGCAAAGTTCAGCAACCTTGTGTTGTGCCTTGGACACGGGGAGGGGGGGGGAAATGAGCTGTAGCAGGGGTGCAACATGGGGAGGGGGTGGGGGAGGGAGGGGGGGAGGAGATGTTGATTATTTACTTACGTATCTGGATCCCACCTTTATTCAACTAATTTAAGGCAGCGAGCTTGTTGAATGCATGTGCTTCCTCCAATTCCCCCCCCCCACAGCAACAACCCTGTGAGGTCGGTTGGGCTGAGAGAGAGAGGGAGAGAGGGAGGGGGAGAGAGGGAGAGAGAGGGAAGGGGAGAGGGAAAGGTAAAGAGAGAGAGGGGGAGAGGGAGGGGGAGAGAGGAGAGAGAGAGAGGGAGAGAGAGAGGGAGGGAGAGGAGGAGGAGAGAGAGGAGGAGAGAGGAGGAGAGAGAGGAGGAGAGAGGAGAGGGAGGGAGAGGAGAGAGAGAGAGGGAGAGAGGGAGGGAGAGAGAGAGGGAGAGGGAAGGGAGAGAGGAGAGAGGGAGAGAGGGAGGGAGGGAGAGAGAGGGAGAGAGAGAGGAAGAGAGGAGAGAGAGGAAGGGAGAGGAGAGGTAAAGAGAGAGGGAGAGAGAGGGAGGGGAAGAGAGGGAGGGGAAGAGGGAGAGAAAGGGAAGGGGAGAGGGAGAGGTAAAGAGAGAGGGAGGGGGAGAGGGAAAGAGAGAGAGGGAGAAAGGGAGGGGGAGAGAGGGAGAGAGAGGGAAGGGGAGAGGGAGAGGTAAAGAGAGAAGGAGGGGGAGAGAGAGAAAGAGAGAGAGAGAGAGAGAAGGAGGTACTGGCCAAAAGTCACCTAATCGACTTTCCTGCCTAAGGTGGAACTAGAACTCCCCGTCTCCTGGTCATGTGGCCCGAGATCACCCACTTACCTGTGCTACTGGTTCACAAATGTGACTGTGCCTGGACATGCGTGCAGCACTTCTGCGTATGCGCAGATGGTCCATAATTACGTCTGGGCAGATGGTCGGAGCCTCCCGCTGCCGCTACCTGCTCACGCGAACCAAGGCAAACTGGTAGGAACCCCCCACTGGGCACCCAGTTGGCTTTCCTGCCTAAGGCAGGACTAGAACTCACCGTCTCCTGGTGATTGGCCCAAAGACACCCAGCTGTCTTTTGTGTCTATGGTGAGACTAGAATTCACCACCTCCTGGTTTCTAGGCCAGCACCTTAACCACGACACCAAACTGGCATCAAAGCCTATATCGCAGCCCAGTATTCCCAAGTGTTCTCCCATCCAACTACTAACCAAGCCTAACCCTGCTTAGCTTCCAAGATCAGACGAAATCGGGCACAATCAGGGTGGTCCGTCCACTTTGATGCCATCAAATATTAGAAAGAGACTCCTATGGTCTTAGGGGGCTTTTTCTGCATAATAACGTTGCGTAATATACATATCGGCTCTTCTCATGCTATGTACTTCAGTTGATCTTGGCTTGGAAGGATCCATAAAGTTTGTTCAAACTCCATGAGGCGTTAACCCGGGTTAGATGTTTCGTAGGTCAGCAGGATGGATGAGCCCAGTCTGGGAGGCTGGTTCATGGTGCCGTGTATTGTGTGGACCCAGAACCTGGGTTACTTTTGCAGCTGCCTGTTGTATGAATGCAGAACCCGGTATCTGAATGTTTTCCTTGAAAAGTCATTCGGCTACCTTCGATCCTGACAGCTTGCTGGCTCCTGTAATACAGGTAGTCCTCGAGTTAGGACCACAATTGAGCCCCGCATTTCTGCTGCTAAGCGAGACAGTTGTTTAGTGAGTTTCGCTCCGTTTTACGACCTTCCTTCCCTTCTCCGTTGTTAAGTGAATCTGACTTCCTCCGTTGACTTGGCTTGTCAGAAGGTCGCAAAAGGGGATCCCGTGACCCTGGGACACAGCAACCGTCGTAAATACGAGTCCCTCACCAAGCACCTGGATTTTGATCATGTGACCGAAGGATTCTGCAGCGGTCATTAAGTGTGAAAAATAGCCCTAAGTGCTGTTGTAACTTGGAACGGTCACTAAATGAACTGTTATAAATCGAGGATACTACCTGTATGGATAGAAATTGCCCATCCTGGCAACCCAGGGTAGCTTCTAGCTGTTGCATCCCCTTAGGAGGGAAAGAGGTGTGAAAATTCAGCCTGGAGTTTGTTATAAATATAGCTCGGGTTTCATACGCAGCAAATCGACTGGAATTCTTTCCTAACGGCTTCATACATTTTGCTCTACTTAACTCTCCGTTCCGGAGCTTCGGTGTCCTCGGAAGCCCGTTCTTGTGGTTTGTTGTCTAGCCAAACAGAAATATTTGACAGCAAGCGTTGCACAACATCCCACAACCCCGAATCTCAGCTTCGCAAAACACCGTCGCTAACTTGACATCAAACAGGTTGGATGCAAAGAGTATTGGCCACATGGGCATGACTCATCTAACCCGGTTACTCAATTCGCCCATTTTCACACAATGTCGCGAACCATAAATTAACCAAGCCACTACCGAGCCGCAAAATGGGAGCCCAAAGTCAACACCGAGAGGCTTCCTAGCCGTTGTGTGTTCACAGCCCCAGTGTCTGGCTCGGTCAACACACGGAGACGAAGTGAAGAAGTTTCCATAACACACAAAACTAATTTTAGCTGAGGCTGAGATGCGGTAGCTTTCCTGGAGCTAAAGCCAGATGCCAGACCTTCAGGGTTGGGTGGGTTATAAATACTCTCAAATAAATGCATGAATAAAACGCTTCCCCTAGAAGTGGAAGAAATGCAAAGTGGATCCAGTAGAATCTAAAGGGATCTTGTTAGCAGCTTTTCCAAGTAGCAAAGGAACGTTCACTTGTCTTTCAGTAAAGGTGCTAACAGATTCCAGATTTTGGATAGCATTGACCAGTTCCTCCCCCTCAGCAAATTTAAGTTGTGTGGACTCCAACTCCCATGATTCCCCAGGTAGCATATATAGACTTCAGCTCCCAGAATTCTTCAACCATCAGAGATGGACTTCATGTCCAAGAATTCCTCAGCCACCATAGGTGGATTTCATCTCCCAGAATTCCTCAACCATCATAGGTGGACTTCATCTCCTCAGCCACTTCATCTCCCAGAGTTCCTCAGCCACCATAGGTGGACTTCATCTCCCAGAATTCCTCAACCATCATAGGTGGACTTCATCTCCCAGAGTTCCTCAGCCACTTCATCTCTCAGAGTTCCTCAGCCACCATAGGTGGACTTCATCTCCCAGAGTTCCTCAGCCATCATAGGCGGACTTCATCTCCCAGAGTTCCTCAGCCATCATAGGTGGACTTCATCTCCCAGAGTTCCTCAGCCATCATAAATGGACCTCATATCCCAGAGTTCCTCAGCCACAATAGGTGGACTTCATCTCCCAGAGTTCCTCAGCCACCATAGGTGGACTTCATCTCCCAGAGTTCCTCAGCCACCATAGGTGGACTTCATCTCCCAGAATTCCTCAACCATCATAGGTGGACTTCATCTCCTCAGCCACTTCATCTCCCAGAATTCCTCAACCATCATAGGTGGACTTCATCTCCCAGAGTTCCTCAGCCACTTTATCTCTCAGAGTTCCTCAGCCACCATAGGTGGACTTCATCTCCCAGAGTTCCTCAGCCACAATAGGTGGACTTCATCTCCCAGAGTTCCTCAGCCACTTCATCTCCCAGAATTCCTCAACCATCATAGGAGGACCTCATATCCCAGAATTCCTTAGGCACCCATCAGTTTTTCTGACTTTTAGAATGGCTCCTATTGTGGACGATGGTTGAGCAAAGACCACTTTTAGTGGCTGCTAGTAAATACAGGTAGTCCTCGACTTACAACAGTTTGTTTAGTGACCGTTCAAAGTTACAGCGGAACTTTGCAGCATCCCCATGATCACGTGATCAAAAATAAGACGCCTCGTACCTGGTTCCTACTTACGATGGTCGCAGTGTCCAGAGGGGGGAAGGACCACCTGATCCCCTTTTGCGACCTTCGGATGAGCAACGTCAGTGGGGCAGCCAGGCTCACTTAAGAACCATGTCACTCTCTTAACAACTGCAGTGATCCACTTAACAACTTTGGCAAGAAAGGTCATAAAAGGGGGCCAGGCTCACTTAAACAACTGCCCCGGCTTAGCAGCAGAGATTGTGGGCTCCGTTGTGGTCGTAGGTTCGAGGACTACCTGTGCACAGGTGAAAAGGGGCTGAGCATTCTGCCCGCATTTGCAGCCGCTAAAAAAAGCCCCACCTCTGTGCCAGCCAGCCACGCCGGGCTTTGCAACCCTCGCTTTGCGTAGACATCATTCTAAATGGAAGGGAAGAAGGGAATTAACCTGGTTTAACCTCCGATTTTTCAACTTCTCCCCAGAGACCGGGAGTCCCCAGTCCCGTGATTAAGTTGAGTGACATTTTTTTATGCAAGCGGAACAAATATCATTTAATTCTGGAGCTGGGATGGTCTCAGCGATTGGGGCTCTCAGAGATGGAAGGATTATTTACACACACAGAGAGAGAGAGAGAGAGAGAGCAACAGCAATAGCACTTAGACCAGCAGTTCTCAACCTGTGGGTCGGGACCCCGTTGGGGGTCGAGTGACGATTTGCCAGGGGTCACCTAAGACCATCGGAAATATGGGAAGTATACTTGCGAGTCGAAGAATCCCGCTCCAATGGTTGACTCCACAAGCCAGCTGCAGGCTCTTCAAATCGCTAGCCGAATTCGGCTTCAGGCGCGATGAATTAAAAAAGAGAGAGATCTTTGCTCTGATGTCTCCCTCTCAAGCCAGCTGCAATCACTCCCAATCGCTAGCCTAATCTGGCTTCAGGCGCCATAAACTTAATAGGGGAGGAGTCTCCGCTTTAATGCCTCCGTCCTCAAGGCAATCGCAAGCAGTTCAGATCGCTAGCCAATACCGCTTCAGGCGCGATAAATTCAAAACAAAAATAATTCTATGGTTGGGGTCGCCACATCGTGGGGAATTGTATTAAAGGGGTCGCAGCACTATAAAGGTTGAGAACCACTGACTTAGACTTATATACCGCTTCACAGGGCTTGGCAAACCTTCTCAGCACTGAGTGCTGAAACAGGAGTACGGGAGCAGGCGCTGGGGAGCACCAAAAACCGGTAGAGCAGCTCCCTGGTGCGCACATTTGGGAGCGCCAGAAACCCAAACAGCAGTTCCCTGGCGTGCATGCATGCGCCTGGAAACTGAGCTTCCGATTTCCGACATGCACATGCACGTCGGTGACCCGGTCTTCCTATTTCTGGTGCGCATCTGTGCGCAAAGACCAGCCGGCCAGGGCTTCTGCACGCGTCGGAAACTGGAAAAGCAACAGGCAACGGCTGGTGTGCTCAGAGAAATGGCTCTGCGTATCACTGCCGGCACACATGCTGTAAGTTCACCATCACGGCTCTATAAGATCAGACTGCTAAAAAACGATCACAATCGCTCCACGTACATAGGGAAACGTATGATTAAGGGTCCCCCCCCCCCAATTACTTGTGTAAGGATTATTCTCTTATCGTGTTCATGTTGTCTTGTATTTGTTTGGTTATGGATTGCACCAGTAGAGGCTAAACCAATTTTGTTGTATACATTGATGTACAATGACAATAAAGGCTATTGAGTGATATAAACGGTTTACAGAGTCAGCATCGTGGTCCCCCAACAATCTAGGTCTTCATTTTACCGACCTCGGAAGGCTGAATCAACCTTTAGCTGGTCGGGATCGAACTGCAGAGTTTGCCTGCAATGCTGCATCCTAGCCACTCTGCCAGTGGCTGCCTCCCTCTCTCCCTCCTTCCTTCCTTCTTTCCTTTTTTTAAAAGAAAGATATAGTATAGGGTCTCCTGCCTGAGCAGGGGGTTGGACTAGAAGACCTCCAAGGTCCCTTCCAACTCTGTTATTCTGTTCAAATAACAACATGAAATATAATAAAATTCTGCTCCACCCTGCCCAGTAGGGATCCTTTCCTGTGGTCAGCTGGCTGGCTGGGGAATTCTGGGAGTTGAAGGCCACCCCCCTTCAAGCGGCTGCTCTCGAACCCAATGGAGACATTCTGACAATGCTCAAGTCTCAAAATTCCTTTTTTTTTTTTCCATTTTGCAGACCCAGGCCATTGGGATTCCTGGTGGATCTCCCGGGACCACCCCTGCCGTGTCCACTCCGGTCACGGGACACAAGCGCATGGTCATTCCCAACCAGCCTCCCTTGACCGCCACCAAAAAGTCAGCCACCCCCAAGTCCGGCGCCCAGCCCATCCCGGTGACACCCGTTGGAACCCTGAAGCCTCAGCCCGTTCCGGCACCCTACACTACGGCCGCCACTCCCACCCGGCCCCCGTTCAACGTGCAGGTGAAATCAGCTCATCCTGCCCCCCACTTCCCACCCTCGGCTCCCCAATATGGCAGCCTGGCCCCCCAGCCGCCTTCTTCCATGGGCTCCTATGTGCCGGCGCAACCTCGGGCACCCGATTATGGTTACGTGCCCCCACCGCCGATGGGTTACGGTTCCGCGCCACTGCCGGTCCGCCAGCCAGAACCGGCCTACGGTGGGAGCGCCACCCAAAGAGGCTGGGAAGGAGCCGAGCCTTCCTATGGGCCCCCTGGAAGCGCCTGGAAGCCTGAGCCAGCGTACCCTCCAGCCATGGGGCAGTACCCGTCCTCTGGAGCCCGGAAGGCCTACGGCTTTGAGCCAGCGCCGGCCTCTCAGCTGCATCCAAAGGTAAGCACCCAGGAGACAGTTGAAGAGGGATGCAAAATTTACATATTTTGGGCTGTCATCTGTCAGTTGGTCTGTCTCTCTGTCTATCTATCCTATCATCTTTCTATCTGTCTATCATTAATGTCTATCTATCATCTACCTACCTACCTACCTAATCTATCATTTCTGTCTCTATATCTTATATCTGTATCTATCCATCCATCGATGCATCTCAGTCTGTCTGTCCATCTATTCATCTATCTCCCCTATTTTTTCTCTCTCTCTATTTATCTGTCATATGTCTACCTATCTACCTACCTATCTCTCTCTCACTTTCTGTCTGTCTGTCTGTCTATCTATCTATCTATCACCTGCTGTTACCTCATGCCTCCCACCGACTCGTGCGCTCTCACAGAGAAGGACTTCTCAGGGTGCCGTCTGCCAAGCAATGGCGGATGGCGGCCCCCAGGGGAAGATCCTTCTCTATGGGGGCTCCCACCCTCTGGAACGAACTTCCCCCGGGTTTATGCCAAATACCTGACCTTCGGACCTTCCGCCGCGAATTGAAAACACATCTATTTATTCACGGTTTTAAATTTATTACTAATTTTAATGGGGTTTTTAGTTTTATATATTTTTAAAGTTTTTAGGCCAACTATATAATAAGTTTTTTAACTTGTATTTTAATTGCATATTTTTGTATCGTTTTGTTTTATCTTGGCTGTACACCGCCCTGAGTCCTTCGGGAGAAGGGCGGTATAAAAATTGAATAAATAATAAAAATAAAATAATAATAATAATAATAATCTACCTATCCATCCATCCTCATCATCTATCATCAAACAATCATCTATCTCTATCATTATGTATCATCTATCTATCTATCTAACCCATCCATCCATCCATCCATCCATTCATTTATCATATCTGTCTATCTGGCATATACCCATCCATATATATGTAGGTCTGGTTGTTCGGGTTTTCTCCCGCATAAAATTGGAAGTGTCTTGGCGACGTTTCGACGAAGTCTCATTCGTCATCTTCAGGCTTCAGCTTCGTGCTTCTGGGAGCAAATTTTACGCGGGAGAAAACCCGAATAACCAAAGACCTACATAAAAACACCGCGAAAACCTCAGAAAACATAATATATAATTTATCTATATCTATTATTTATTTATTTATTTATTTATTTATTTATTTGCATTTATATCTCGCCCTTCTCCGAAGACTCAGGGCAGCTTACACTATGTTAGCAATAGTCTTCATTCTATTTGTATATTTATATACAAAGTCAACATTGCCCCCAACAATCTGGGTCCTCATTTTACCTACCTTATAAAGGATGGAAGGCTGAGTCAACCTTGGGCCTGGTGGGACTTGAACCTGCAGTAATTGCAGGCAGCTGCTGTTAATAACAGACTGCATTAGTCTGTTATGCCACCAGAGGCCCTGATCTATCACCGATCAGTTCTATCTATCTATCTGTCATCTATCATCTAACTACTGTGTTTCCCCGAAAATAAGATTCTGTCTTATATTTTTTTGAACCCTGAAATAAGCGCTTGGCTTTATTGCCATGCACTCAAAAGCCCAATTGGGCTTATTATCAGGGGATGTCTTATTTTGGGTGAAACCGGGTACCTCAATCTGTATATCTATATTTCTTACTCACTCCCTCCCTCTCTCTCTCTCTCTCTCTCTCTCTCCACCCACCTACCTACCTACCTATTAAACTTGTCTTCTGCAAAGGCGAGTCTGGGCAGCTTATAGACATTGTTTAAAATACACTATAAAACGTTAAAACAGTAAATAAAGATCTGGAATTTATAAAAATGCTATTAAAAAAAAAACTAAGCAGGATGGCGATGGAGGGTACGAAATACGCCCAGGGAGATGGTGGGGTGTTGTCTACTCCATCAGCCACCCTCAATGTGCCACACTCCCATTGGGGCCCCTGGCTAGTTGGCACAGTCGTGTCTCCGAGGCAAGCCAGCACCCGGGTGCCACATCTGTGGGTGCCACCTCCATGGATGCCCTGACTTGAAACTTCAGGGGTCCAGTGGGTTTGCAGGCTCTGTGTGTGTAGTGTTGTGCAAAAGATTGTGTATCACACCAGGCTTCTTTCTTTCTTTCTTTCTTTCTTTCTTTCTTTCTTTCTTTCTTTCTTTCTTTCTTTCTCTCTCTCTCTCTCTCTCTCTCTCTCTCCCTTCCTTCATTCATTCATTCCCTCCTTCCTTCCTTTTTTCTTTCTTTCTCTCTCTCTCTCTCTCCCTCCCTCCCTCCCTTCCTTCTTCAAACAATCAGGGTTATCTTCTCTCCCCGAAAAATTAATAAAAGCTATTATTCAAGTTGGTTAGAGGCGTCTGATAGTTCCTCTTTCAGCCTGGAGTGGTGAAAGGACTTTTAAAAGATTAATTGTTAGCAATTCTTAAGAGTTAATTTCTCTTCTGCCCTTTCCTCTTTAAATATAGAACTCGCGATATTGCATTGTTTTCTGCTGGCTACCTAGCTTAGGACGGTTGATAGACGTAAGGCTTTGTTCCGGCTTAATGTTCCTGCTTAAATTAGGAAGAAAGTCTTTTTTTTTCAGGATGTCTTTGTTCAGCAATTTTGGTGCCAGTTTTACGACGTACATCGAACACAGAATAATAGAGGTGGAAGGGACCCTAGAGGTCTTCTAGTCCAACCCGCTGCTCGAGCAGGGGACCCAAGACCATTTCAGCCTCTTTGAGTGTCTCTGGGTTGGGTTTTGCTTTTTTGAGAGGTTCCTTTGAGCATCTCTCCCTTAGGGGGGGCTGGGCACTAAAACTATCTTCTTTGTTATCTTATAATTGTTTTAATATTTATTTATGTTTTTATGCTGTGCTCCATCCAGAACTGTTTGGCCTGAGATGGGTGACAAACTTCATAATAAATTTAAAAAAAAACAACAACAAGCAAATGGTCAGGGAGTCCTTGACTTATGACTAAAATGGAGGCCAAAATTTCTGTTGCTAAATGAGACATGTGGTAAGTGAGTTTTGCCCCATTTTAAGACCTTCCGCGTCACAGTTGTTAAACGAACCTCTGCAGTCGTTAAGCGAGTAACCTGGTTGTTAAGGGAATCCGACTCCCCCATTGACTTTGCTGGTCAGAAGGTCACAAAAGGGGATCACGTGACCCTGGGACCCTGCAACGGTCGTAAGCGTGAGTCAGTTGCCAAGCTTCTGAATTTAGATCACGTGACGAGAAAGGTGAGGACGCTGCCGTGGTCAGTAAGTGTGGGAAAAAGTCATAAATCAGGTTTTTTTCATTGCTGTTGTGACTTTGAATGGTCGCTAAACGAACTGTTATAAGTCGAGGACGACGTGTAATGTTTCTCTGCATCGTTGCAAGGATGAGAAACAGAAAAATTTATTCAAAGCAGGATGGGTCTCCAAGGCTCCCCTTGGCCACGTTTCAAAGGGTCCAGAAATTCAAGAAGTTGTGTGTGTGTGTGTGTGTGGTTTTATATATATACCGGTATATATATAATAGAATAGGATAGGATATTTATATATATCCATCAGGTTTCGTTTTTAATTTGTTCCAGTGTGATCACAGAAAAAAGTGACATTAAAGATTATCCCATCCCATCCCATCCCATCCCATCCCATTCCATATCCTATCCTATCCTATCCTATCCTATCCTATCCTATCCCATCCCATCCCATCCCATCCCATCCCATCCCATTCCATTCCATTCCATTCCATATTTTATCCTATCCTATCCTATCCTATCCTATCCTATCCTATCCTATCCTATCCCATCCCATCCCATCCCATCCCATCCCATCCCATCCCATCCCATCCCATTCCATATCCTATCCTATCCTATCCCATCCCATCCTACCCTATCCCATCCCATCCTATCCTATCCTATCCTATCCCATCCCATCCCATCCCATCCTATCCTATCCCATCCCATCCCATCCTATCCTATCCTATCCTATCCCATCCCATCCCATCCCATCCTATCCTATCCTATCCTATCCCATCCCATCCTATCCTATCCTATCCCATCCCATCCTATCCTATCCCATCCCATCCCATCCCATCCCATGCCATCCCATCCCATCGCATCCATATTTTCTATTCTATTCTATCCTATCCTATCCTATCCTATCCTATCCTATCCTATCCTATCCTATCCTATCCTATCCTATCCTATCCTATCCTATCCCATCCCATCCCATCCCATCCCATCCCATCCTATCCTATCCTATCTATCCTATCCTATCCTGTCATCATCATCATCATGATCATGTCAGGTCAGGTCAGGTCAGGTCAGGTCAGGTCAGGTCAGGTCATGATCATCATCATCATCATGATCATGATCAGGTCAGGTCAGGTCAGGTCATGATCATGATCATATCATGATCATGATCATATCATGATCATGATCATGATCATGATCATGATCATGATCATGATCATATCATGATCATGATCATGTCAGGTCAGGTCAGGTCAGGTCAGGTCAGGTCAGGTCAGGTCATGATCATGATCATGATCATGATCATGATCATCCCATCCTATCCTATCCTATCCTATCCTATTCTATCTCTTCTTGTCTGCATCATCTTGATCAGGTTTTGAGAAAGACAAAATAAAATTCTCCAACGACTCCTCAAAATTGTTAGCGACTTCTTGGAAAACTTTTCTATTCTATTCTTTTAAACAAGCAAATGGTCAGGGAGTCCTTGACTTATGACTAAAATGGAGGCCAAAATTTCTGTTGCTAAATGAGACATGTGGTAAGTGAGTTTTGCCCCATTTTAAGACCTTCCGCGTCACAGTTGTTAAACAAACCTCTGCAGTCGTTAAGCGAGAAACCTGGTTGTTAAGGGAATCCGACTCCCCCATGGACTTTGCTGGTCAGAAGGTCACAAAAGGGGATCACTGGGACCCTGGGACCCTGCAACGGTCGTAAGCGTGAGTCAGTTGCCAAGCTTCTGAATTTAGATCACGTGACGAGAAAGGTGAGGACGCTGCCGTGGTCAGCAAGTGTGGGAAAAAGTCATAAATCAGGTTTTTTCATTGCTGTTGTGACTTTGAATGGTCGCTAAACGAACTGTTATAAGTCGAGGACGACGTGTAATGTTTCTCTGCATCGTTGCAAGGATGAGAAACAGAAAAATTTATTCAAAGCAGGATGGGTCTCCAAGGCTCCCCTTGGCCACGTTTCAAAGGGTCCAGAAATTCAAGAAGTTGTGTGTGTGTGTGTGGTTTTATATATATACCGGTATATATATAATATAATAGGATAGGATATTTATATATATCCATCAGAATTTCATTTTTTAATTTGTTCCAGTGTGATCACAGAAAAAAGTGACATTAAAGATTATCCCATCCCATCCCATCCTATCCTATCCTATCCTATATCCTATTGTATCCTATCCTATCCTACATCCTACCCTACCCTATCCCATCCCATCCCATCCTATCCTATCACATTTCCTATCCTACATCCTACCCTATTCTACCCTACCTATCCTATCCCATCCCATCCCATCCTATCCTATATCCTCTCCTCTCCTACATCCTACCCTACCCTACCCTATCCCATCCCATCCCATCCCATCCCATCCTATATCCTATCCTATCCTATCCTATCCTATATCCTACCCTACCCTACCTTATCCCATCCCATCCTATCCTATCACATTTCCTATCCTACATCCTACCCTATTCTACCCTACCTATCCCATCCCATTCCATCCCATCCCATCCTATCCTATATCCTCTCCTATCCTACATCCTTCCCTATCCTATCCTATTCTATCTCTTCTTGTCTCCCCTTCATCCTATATCCCATCCATCCATCCTATCCTATCCTATCCTATCCTATCCTATCCTATCCTATCCTATCCTATCCTCTCCTATCCTATCCTATCCTATCCTATCCTATCCTATCCTATCCTATCCTATATCTTATATCTACTTTATACCTTATTTCTTACTTCTTACGTTATCTCATCTCATCATCTAGTGCAACAGCCGCTGCTTTTGTTTCTGTCCGTGGTCGTCCAATTTCCCAACCCCTCCCGAGGTCCCTAGTTAGCGGGAGCCTTTCTGGTTTCTCCCCTTCCCCAAAACCTAAGTTTAGATTGGATCTGAATCACGCCTACATCCAAAGCCAGCAGAGGAAGAATGGAGCGGCTACATCTAAGCTGTCTGGTTTTGTCCTCTGAATTCTGGAGCTGACATTGTTGCCATGTTGTGTAAGACCCACACATGAAAAGAATTCTTTGAGCTCCTTGAGAGAAAGAGAGAAAAATCCAGCATCATCTTGATCAGGCCTTTGAGAAAGACAAAATAAAATTCTCCAACGACTCCTCAAAATTGTTAAGCGACTTCTTCGGAAAACTTTTCTATTCTATTCTTTTAAACAAGCAAAGTCGGTTCTTTTGTCTGCATCGCAAACCAGTGTTTGCTCCAGCAGAACAAGCTGCATGTGTGGGAAGGAGAGAAAACTTTGAATTAAGAATCTACCCGCCTCAGAGGGCACCTCAGAGATCAACCTGACCAACCCCCAAACTCCTAAGGACACCCACACATTTTAAATAAAGAACATTTCATTCCGGCTTCAATTTTCAACGAAATAACGCACAATCGGAACCTGGCGAGGGAAATTGTATAAATTGCATCTGCAGGAGGGCAGTTGTGGAGTGAATTTTATCCCGTTTCATTATCTTCCTTGCCGCAACTGTTAAGGGAATCTGTGCTGTTGGTAAAGGTAATGGCATGTTGACGTGTTAAGTAAAACCTTTGACTTTGCTTGGCGGAAAAGGAGGAGGAAGAGGAGGAGGAAAAGGAAGAAGGGAAAGAGGAGGAGGCCCTTGGTGCTGTCTGAACTTGGTGGTTTCCTTGCAGATGTTACATTACCCAACTAGGTGACATCATCAGTGATAGAAGGGAGTGGTGCTTGTAGGGGGAGGAGGAGGAAGAGGAAGGAGAAGAAGAATGAGGAGGAGGAAGAAGAAGAGGAGGAGGAGAGGAAGAGGAGGAGGAAGGAGAAGAGGAAGAAGAAGAAGAAAAGAAGAAGAGGAGGAGGAAGGAGAAGAAGAAGAGGAGAAGAGGAAGAGGAGGAGGAAGGAGAAGAAAAGAAGAGGAGGAGGAGAAGAAGAAGAAGGAGGAGGAGAGGAAGAAGGAGGAGGAGAGGAAGAGGAGGAGGAGGAGGAGGAGAAGAAGAAGAAGAAAGAAGAAGAAGGAGGAGGAGAGGAAGAGGAGGAGGAGGAAGGAGAAGAAGAGGAGAAGAGGAGGAGGAGGAGGAAGGAGAAGAAAGAAGAGGAGGAGGAGAAGAAGAGGAGGAGGAGAGGAAGAGGAGGAGGAGAAGAAGAAGAAGAGGAGGAGGAGAGGAGGAAGAGGAGGAGGAGGAAGGAGAAGAAGAGGAGAAGAGGAAGAGGAGGAAGGAGAAGAAAAGAAGAGGAGGAAGGAGAAGAGGAGGAGGAGGAGGGGAGAGGAAGAGGAGGAGGGGAGAGGAAGAGGAGGAGGAAGGAGAAGAAGAAGAAGAGGAAGAGGAAGAAGAAGTCATTCTTGAACGTGTGTGTGATCTCCAGGGGAGGACAAACGGAGAAGGGACTTCAGAAGAGCAGATTTTGGCAAACTCCATAGTCCCATCCACCAGTTTCTAAAACTGAAGAAGAGAGAAAACTCAAGAACGACAGGAAAGGCTACCAAAGGAGAGACAGCAGGTGTAGGTGGGAACACTCTCCCGAAGACAGCAGAAGGAAGAGTTGTAAGGAGGGTGGCAGGGACGCCTGCGGGGCTCTCTGAAATGCAGAAGATAAAACGAACGTGCACCAGATGTAAAAGGAAGGGAAGATAGGAGAGGAAGATTCACGGTATTTGCCAGAAACGGTGGGACAGGAGTGTCCAACTCCTAGAATTGGGGAGTTGAAGTCCGTAGGTCTTAAAAAAGCCAAGATTGGACATGCTTGCTGTAGGAGTTAGGCCAGCTGCACCTGAAATAAATGTCCCCTAGGAGCAAAACTAGGTTTTGTGGAAAGAGGAGGAAGAAGGAGGAGGAGGAGGAGGAGGAGGAAACGGAAGGAGGAGGAAGAGAAAGAGGAGAAGAAGGAGAAAGAAAAGGAAGGAGGAGGAGGAGGAAGAGAAAGGGGAGGAGGAGGAGGAAGAGAAGAAGGAGGATGGAAAAGGAAAAGGAAGGAGAAAGAAAAGGAAGGAGGAGAGTAAGAGAGAGGGAAAGGAAAGGAAGGAGAAGACAAAGAGGAGAAAAAGAAAAAAGAAACAGAGGAAGAGAGAGAAAAGAGCAAAAGAGAGAGGGGGAAAGAAAGAGACAGAAAGCGAGAAAAGAGAGGGGAAAGGGGGAGAGAGAAGAAAGAGAAAAAAGAAAGGAAAAGACAGAAAAAGACAGAAAAAGGAAAAAGAGGGAAAAGAGAGAGAGAAAGAAAAGGAGGAGAGAAAGAAAGAGAAAGTGGAAAGGGAGAGGGAAAGAGAAAAGAGAGAAAGAGGCAGAAGGAGAAAGAAAAGAGAGACAGAAAGAAAAAGAAAAAGAGAGAAAAAGAAAGAAAAAGAAAAGAGAGACCGAAAGAAAAAGAAAAAAAAAGAGAGAAAGCGAGAGAGAGAAAGAGACAGAGAATGAAAGAGAGAAAGGGAGAGAGAGAGAACACACAGCAACATCTTTTTTTTTTTTTTTTTTTTTTTTTATTGAAAGAGTTTTAAAAAAAACAAAAACATTTTCCCCCTTTTTTCCCCCTCCCTCCCAAAAAAAAAAAAAAACATCCTCCTCCCCACCCGCTTCCGGGTCAATCACAAGGTAAAGTCCAATCCAAATAACCACATCCAAAGCTTTTCATCTCCCAACCCTCCCCATTACATAAAATAACTTTCTAATTATTCAAAGGCAATCTGATATTTCTTAATCTGATATCTGTTTTGTAGATAATCAATCCATTTTTCCATTCAATTAAATATCTTTCCTCGTATTGTCTTTTAAGAACGCTGTGATTTTAGCCATCTCAGCCAAGTTAATAACTTTCAATATCCATTCTTCTATTGTAGGTATCTCTTCTTTCTTCCAGTATTGTCCAATCAACAGTCTTGCTGCTGTTATTAAGTTCAAAATCAGTTTAGTCTCAATCCCTGTACAATCCATTATAATTCCCAAAAGGAAAAATTGTGGCAGGAACTTTATCTTCTTCTTCAGTACATTTTGAATAATCCACCAAATTCTTATCCAAAAGACCTTAATTTTCTTGCAAGTCCACCAAATATGAAAATATGTAGCATCATCACAATCACACCTCCAACATTTCGCTTGGATATTAGGATACATACATGATAATTTTTTGGGATCTAAATGCCATCTATAAAACATCTTATAAAAATTTTCCTTAAATTCTGTGCTTGTGTAAACTTAACATTTCTAACCCAAATTTTCTCCCATGTTTCCAACATTATTGGTTCCTGAATATTCTGTGCCCATTTTATCATACAATCCTTTACCAAATCCTTTTCCTAATCTATTTCAAGCAACACATTATACAATCTCTTTATATGCTCGTGGGTCTGATTTCTAATTTGCTTTATTAAATTTTCCTCCTTTGCATTATACCAATTTTTGATCTTCTTTCCATCTAGCACTTATTTGCCCATATTGAAACCAAGTATAATTCCTCCTTCTTCATTTAATACCTGTAATGATTTTAATTGCAATCTACCTCCTTCAGCATACAAAAGTTCTTTATATGTAATCATTTCCTGTTTCTGTTCTATATTTATATTCTCTATTGCATGTCTAGGGCTCGCCCATATAGGAATCTTATAATCTAATTTATAGGAATATTTATTCCAGACCCAAAAGAGCACTTCTCAACACATGATTCTTAAAAGCCCTATCCACTTTTTTCCATAAAATAAGTACGCATGCCATCCATATAACAAGTCATAACCTTCTATATTCTTTCCTCTGTTAAGTTAAACCAGTCACTTATTACTGAGAGGGTTACTGCTTCATAATATAGTTTAAAATTAGGCATTCTTAAACCACCTCTTTCCCGTGAATCCTGTATTATTTTCATTTTAACCCTCGCCTTTTTACCCTGCCATATAAATTTATTAATCCCACTCTGCCAATCTTCCAAATTTTTATCCTTTTAATTATAGGTATCATCTGGAACAGAAACAAAATCTAGGTAACACATTCATTTTAATAGCCGCAATCCTTCCCAATAGGGATAACTGCAATTTCTTCCAGCCATTCATATCATTCTGAACTTTTTGCCATAGCAAGTCATAATTATTCTTATAAAGTTTCTTGTTCGATGAGCTAATATAGACCCCTAAATATTTAACCTTTTTTACTACCTCAAATCCTGTCATTTCCTCTAGTTTTTGTTTCTGTTGTATAGACATATTTTTAATTATCACTTTTGTTTTTAGCTGATTTATTTTAAATCCTGATACCTTTCCATATTTATCAATTACTTCCAACAAAAATCTACTTGAATTTATAGGATTCATTAACGAACCACTACATCATCTGCAAAAGCTCTAACTTTGTACTCATATTGTCTAATCTTAATTCCTCTATTTTCATTAATTTCGTATTTTATCTAATAATGGTTCCAGAGTCAAAACAAACAATAATGGTGATAAGGGACATCCCTGTCTTGTTCCTTTCGCAATCTTAATAACTTCTGTCAAACTACCATTTACTATAATCTGTGCTGTTTGCTCTCCATAAATCGCTTTAATTATTCTAATAAAACAGTCTCCAAATTGCATTTTCTCTATTAATTTAAATAAAAAATCCCAATGCAATCGATCAAAGGCTTTCTCTGCATCCAAAAATAGGTGCCGCTGAAGTATTCTTCTTTTCCAAATATTCCAATATATTAATAATCTGTCTAACATTATTCCTCATCTGCCTCCCTTTTATAAAACCAGATTGATCAGTATGAATTCTTTGTTGTAAAACTAACATTAATCTATTTGCTATTATTTTTACAAAAATCTTATAATCATTATGTAAAGGAAGGGAAGATTGGAGAGGAAGATTCATGGTATTTGTCAGAAATGGTGGGACAGGAGTGTTTAACTCCTAGAATTGGGGAGTTGAAGTCTGTAGGTCTTAAAAAGGCCAAGGTTGGACACTCTTGCTGTAGGAGTTAGGTCAGCAAGACTGTAGCCCAGTTGCACCTGAATTAAATGCCCCCTAGGAACAAAACTAGATTTTGTGGAAAGAGGAAGAGGGAGGAGGAGGAGGAGGAGGAAACGGAAGGAGGAGGAAGAGAAAGAGGAGAAGAAGGAGAAAGAAAAGGAAGGAGGAGGAGGAGGAAGAGAAAGGGGAGGAGGAGGAAGAGAAGAAGGAGGATGGAGAAGGAAAAGGAAGGACAAGAGTAAGAGAGAGGGAAAGGAAAAGGAAGGAGAAGAGAAAGAGGAGAAGAAGGAGAAAGAAAAGGAGGAGGAGGAGGAAGAGAAAGGGGAGGAGGAGGAAGAGAAGAAGGAGGATGGAGAAGGAAAAGGAAAAGGAAGGAGAAAGAAAAGGAAGGAGGAGAGTAAGAGAGAGGGAAAGGAAAAGAATAGAATAGAATAGAATTTTTTATTGGCCAAGTGTGATTGGACACACAAGGAATTTGTCTTGGTGCCTATGCTCTCAGTGTACATAAAAGAAAAGATACGTTCGGAAGGAGAAGAGGAAGAGAAAGAGGAAAAGGAAGGAGAAAAGAGAAAGAGCAGAAGGAGAGAGAGAAGGAGAAAGAGGACAGGACAGGACCAGAATCAAGGAGTTAAAACTTCAAGGTTGGAGGTTCAGGATAGACACCAGGTGGGGCTTCAAAGCTGGACAAGCTGTCAGCCAGTGTAACAGTCTGCCACATGAAATGGGGTCTTCTCCTTCCTTGGAGAACATTAGATGGTCATCTGTCCAAGATCCTTCAATGCAGCGTTTCCCAACTTTGGCAACTCCCTGATGCGTCGACTTCAAGTTCACGGAATCTTCAAGTCTGGACTTTTAAGTCCCAGAATCCCTCAGGCCAGGCTCAGAGTCATGGCTGAGAATTCTGGGAGTTGAAGTCCACATGTCTTGGAATTAACTCCTTTGGGAAACACGCCCTGGTGGATCCTGCAGCTGAACAGGGGGTTGGACTAGTTGATCTCTGAGGTCCCTCCCAACTCCAGGATTGCTGTGCCCTGAGGATCAAACAGGCCTCTGGAGATAAAGCTCTGAATCGGCAAAGGGAGGGGGTGGGTCCTACTACCTGTCCCATCGTCCAGAGCCTTTTCATCCCTGCGGGTTTCTCTGCTTTAAAGCCGCACATTTTCAGAAGCTGAACCAAAAATAAAAAGAAGAAGAAGAAGAAGAAGAAGAAGAAGCGAAGGGATTTGCATAATGACTCCGTAATAACCCGGCAGGGTTCTCCTGCTTTCTCTTCCCTGCAAGTAAATGATTTGTTTTCCACTTTTCTATCAAAAGCCTTATTACCGACCTGTGCGGAGCAAAACCTCTTCTCATTTCCCTTTGCAGCCCACTTTCCCCAAAGCCTGCAATTAGACATTTTATGAAATAATAGGAGAGATGTGAGGAGGGAGGGGAGAAAGGGGGAGAGAGAGGGTGAGAAAGACAGACACAGAAGGAGAGGGAGGGAGAGACAGAGTGGGAGACAGAAAGAAGAGAGAGAGAAAATTAGAATAGAATAGAATAGAATAGAATAGAATAGAATAGAATAGAATAGAATAGAATTAGGAAAGAATAGAATAGAATAGAATAGAATAGAATAGAATAGAATAGAATAGAATAGAATAGAATTCTTTATTGGCCAAGTGTGATTGGACACACAAGGAATTTATCTTCTTCTTCAGTACATTTTGAATAATCCACCAAATTCTTATCCAAAAGACCTTAATTTTCTTGCAAGTCCACCAAATATGAAAATATGTAGCATCATCACAATCACACCTCCAACATTTCGCTTGGATATTAGGATACATACATGATAATTTTTTGGGATCTAAATGCCATCTATAAAACATCTTATAAAATTTTCCCTTAAATTCTGTGCTTGTGTAAACTTAACATTTCTAACCCAAATTTTCTCCCATGTTTCCAACATTATTGGTTCCTGAATATTCTGTGCCCATTTTATCATACAATCCTTTACCAAATCCTTTTCCGAATCTATTTCAAGCAACACATTATACAATCTCTTTATATGCTCCTGGGTCTGATTTCTAATTTGCTTTATTAAATTTTCCTCCCTTTGCATTATACCAATTTTTGATCTTCTTTCCATCTAGCACTTATTTGCCCATATTGAAACCAAGTATAATTCCTCCTTCTTCATTTAATACCTGTAATGATTTTAATTGCAATCTACCTCCTTCAGCATACAAAAGTTCTTTATATGTAATCATTTCCTGTTTCTGTTCTATATTTATATTCTCTATTGCATGTCTAGGGCTCCATATAGGAATCTTATAATCTAATTTATAGGAATATTTATTCCAGACCATAAAAGAGCACTTCTCAACACATGATTCTTAAAAGCCCTATCCACTTTTTCCATAAAAATAATCGCATGCCATCCATATAACAAGTCATAACCTTCTATATTCAAAATTCTTTCCTCTGTTAAGTTAAACCAGTCACTTATTACTGAGAGGTTACTGCTTCATAATATAGTTTAAAATTAGGCATTCTTAAACCACCTCTTTCCCGTGAATCCTGTATTATTTTCATTTTAACCTCGCCTTTTTACCCTGCCATATAAATTTATTAATCCCACTCTGCCAATCTTCCAAATTTTTATCCTTTTTAATTATAGGTATCATCTGGAACAGAAACAAAAATCTAGGTAACACATTCATTTTAATAGCATAATCCTTCCCAATAGGGATAACTGCAATTTCTTCCAGCCATTCATATCATTCTGAACTTTTGCCATAGCAAGTCATAATTATTCTTATAAAGTTTCTTGTTCGATGAGCTAATATAGACCCTAAATATTTAACCTTTTTACTACCTCAAATCCTGTCATTTCCTCTAGTTTTTGTTTCTGTTGTATAGACATATTTTTAATTATCACTTTTGTTTTTTCTGATTTATTTTAAATCCTGATACCTTTCCATATTTATCAATTACTTCCAACAAAAATCTACTTGAATTTATAGGATTCATTAACGTAACTACATCATCTGCAAAAGCTCTAACTTTGTACTCATATTGTCTAATCTTAATTCCTCTATTTTCATTAATTCTCGTATTTTATCTAATAATGGTTCCAGAGTCAAAACAAACAATAATGGTGATAAGGGACATCCCTGTCTTGTTCCTTTCGCAATCTTAATAACTTCTGTCAAACTACCATTTACTATAATCTGTGCTGTTTGCTCTCCATAAATCGCTTTAATTATTCTAATAAAACAGTCTCCAAATTGCATTTTCTCTATTAATTTAAATAAAAAATCCCAATGCAATCGATCAAAGGCTTTCTCTGCATCCAAAAAAATAAGTGCCGCTGAAGTATTCTTCTTTTCCAAATATTCCAATATATTAATAATCTGTCTAACATTATTCCTCATCTGCCTCCCTTTTATAAAACCAGATTGATCAGTATGAATTCTTTGTTGTAAAACTAACATTAATCTATTTGCTATTATTTTTACAAAAATCTTATAATCATTATTTAAAAGTGAAATCGGCCTATAGTTACCAGGTTTAGAGCAGTCTTGCTCCTCTTTCGGTATCAGTGAAATAAAGATGTTTTCCATGACGGGGTATTCCCCACTCTAATTGTATCTGATTAAATAATTCTTTAAGTGGGCCTAATATTTCATCCTGTGTTTTTATAATAAGTTGCTGTAAGACCATCTGTACCAGGGTTTTCCCATTTTAATTGTTTAATTGCCTCCACTATTTCTCCAGTAGCTATCGGCGGTTCAGCTCCTCCTCTGTTCTAATGTTAGAATATTCACCTTATAATCTTTCAAATAATCATAAATATCCCTATCCAATATTTTGTCTTTTGCATATAGTGCAGTATAAAATTCTGAGAATGCCTTTTTAATTTTATCCTGTTGATATGTCTCTTTACCTTTATATTCTATTTTTTGTATGACACGTGCTTTCTGTTTCTTCCTTAAATTATATGCCAACCATCTCCCAGGTTTATTTGCATTACAAAAAGTATTATGTTTAGCATATTGTATATTCGTTGCCACCTGGTCTGCCATTAACATATTAAATTGACTCTGTAATATTTTTATAGCCTCTTTAAGTTTATGATCTTGTGGGTTTTGAATTAATAACTGTTGCTTCCTTTGAATTTCTTCTTCCAAATATCTACGCTGCTTTTGTTTATTATTCCTTTGCCTGTTGTCCAAATAAATCAATATCCCTCTAATAAACGCTTTGCTCGCTTCCCACACAGTTCCTATAGGTGTCCCTTTGTACATATTAAAATCAAAAAATTCTTTTAACTGTTTCTTACAATAAGTTACATTATCCTCATATCTAAACAGATTTTCATTCAACCTCCATGTTCTACCACCTTTTTTCCCTTGTAATAATTCCATCCATACTGGGCTATGGTCAGTTAAACACCTCGAAAATATCTTCGCTTTTCTTCACCCTAGAAAGCAAGTCATTAGAAATTAAAATAAAATCAATGCGTGAAAAGATTGATGCCTATCAGAAAAAAGTAAAATCTCTCTCATCTGGATTCCGTAACTCCATATATCTCTAAACTCAAAGTCTTCCATCATTTCAAAAAGGATTTTGGTAATTTTGCATGTATAGGTATCTTCTTGGAGGAAGTTCTCTTATCCTTCTTGTATCAATTACTCCATTCCAGTCTCCTAATAAAATAAACGAACTATAATCCCAGAGGGTCAACCTCTCATGTAACATTTTGTAAAACTTTTCTTGTTGCTGATTAGGTGCATAAATACCTATCAACAAAGTCTTTTTGCATCTATCACCAGTTCAATAGCAATAAATCTTCCTTGAATATCTGCCTCAATTAGCTTAGCTGGTATATCCTTCCTGATATATACAACAATTCCATGCTTCTTTTCCAAAGCTGATGCAACAAAATGGTTACCCAATTTTGAATTAACTTAAATATTTTTGGTCTGATAATTTTATATGTGTCTCTTGCAAACAAATCACATCATTTTTAAATTGTTTCAAGTAGTGAAATATTTTCCTTCTTTTCTGAGCTGAATTCAAGCCATTAACATTCCATGACAAGATTCTATTTGCCATTACTGGCCTCCTGAAGCTTTGAAGCAGACAACGGAAGCTCCTCCTCCGGTATCTTCCGTCTAGCTCCTCCACAGCTTCCATAATGGGATCCTGACTTTACTTTGAGACTGTTGCTCTTCTTTACGCTTAAGGGCTCCTCTTGTCACCCTTTGCTCTTGTGGTTCCTCTAATACTGGCAGCAATAAAGGCTCTTGGGTCACCACGCCTTCTTGAGTCTCTTGAAGTTTTTCTATCACTTCTATTTCGACTTTCAAAACTGTAGAAAGAAAATCCTTTGCCTTTAAAACCGTGTCAATTCTATATCTCCTTCCTTGATAGAATAGTGTCAGTCCAACTGGCACCTCCCATCTGAATTGAATCTGATGTTTTTTAAGTTCTTGTGTAAAAAAAGCAAACTTCTTCCTGTCTCTTAACATCTTTGAAGGAATCTCTTTCAACACCTTCAACTCCTGTTCTCCAATTTTTAAAGTTGTCTGATATGAAACTTGCAGAATTTGATTTCTCATAGTCCTTTTCACAAAATAAACCACAATGTCCCGAGGAAGCTTTCTCTGTCTTGCAATCCAAGAATTAACTCTATATATTTTATCAATTTGGTAAGCTACCTCTTGGGGGTCCGCTTCAATAAATTCAGCCAATGCTTCTGATATAATTTTTCTTAAGTCTTCTCCACGCTCTTCTCGCATACCACGAATTCTAAGAGCTCCTTCCATAAGTTTATATTGTAATATCACAACCTGATCTTCATTTTGATCCACTTTTTTCTGAACACCTTTCATTTCATCTTCTAAATACTTATTTGACTGAGAGATCTGTTGCATTTCCACTTCCAATCCTTCAATTTTTTTACTCAGTCCTTGAACTGCCATAAGAATATCTTCTTATTTTTGCATTAAAATTCTCCATCATCTCTTTTTGCCTATCTTCAGAAAGTTTTAATTGTTCTTTCAATATTTCCTCAAGACTTGGTTCAGATCCCTTCCAGAAGGCTTTAAAGGTTTAGCTGCCATTCTGTCTTCAAAAGAATCAGGAATTCAAACTTAATAACTCTCCTTCCCCTTTTTCACTAAAAAAAAAACTCCGTTTGTAACAATCCACAAGTAACGCTGCTTCATCGTACTAAAAAATTTTACTTTCACTTTTAGACGCCATTTTAAAAGTCAATTAATCAAAGACAAAGAAAGGTTTCAAATTTCAAAAAGGGAGTCGGTACTTGCCGTGCTGATTCTACATCAAAGTTCGAACGCTTGTGAAATTCCCGTCTGCTTGGAATATCAATCAATTTAATAAGTTCTCTAGAGCAGAAGCAACATTCCTCTCCTTTTCCCTGATAAAAACAGGCTCAAGCTCAATCCTCCAAGACGGAGTGGCTGTGGATGCCGCATCCCGCACAGTCAGCTAACCGGGCTGACCATCGGTGGCGAGTCACTGGCCCCGATGGAGAGGGTGCAAGAACTTAGCGCCCTCCTGGATGAACGGCTGTCTCTAGAAGATCATTTGACGGCCGCTCCAGGAGAGCGTACCAGGTTCGCCTTGCGCGCCAGTTGCGCCTTTCTGGACCGGGAGGCCCTATGCACGGTCACCACGCCTCGTGACGCCCCGCCTGGATTACTGCAACGCCTCTACATGGGGCTCCTTGAAGGGCATCCGAGGCTACAGTTAGTCCAGAATGCGGCTGCGCTGGTGATAGATGGAGCCCTCGTGGCTCCCGTGATAACACCATCCTGCGCAGGCTGCACTGGCTACCTGTGGCCTTCCGGTGCGCTCAAGGTTTTGGTGACCACCTTTAAAGCGCATTTAGGATGTAATTTTGGCCTGAACTGGATTTTTTTTATTTTTATTTTTTTGCAAGGAGGTGAAACTCCCACTTGGCTGCAGGGAAGGGAGATTGTCGGAAGCTGATATTGGTTAGGAATAATAATAATGAGGAGGAGGAGGAGGAGAAGGAAGAGGAGGAGGAGGAGAAAAAGAAGAGGGAGAGGGAGGAGAAGGAGAAGGAGAAGAAGGAGAGGAAGTCGGGGAGGAGAACTGTGAGGTCCTAAGTGCTCTCTGAGTTTGGTGGTTTTCTTGCAGACGTTTCATGACCCAGGTAGGGAACATCATCAGTGCTAAAAGGGAGGAAGAAGGGAGGAAGAGGAGGACTGTAGGGTCCTTGGCGCTCTCTGAGTTTGGTGGTTTTCTTGCAGACCTTTCATGACCCAACTAGGGAACATCATCAGTGCCCACATTAAAATATCCCCCTGCATCTTCCACTATTTCCAAGTGGAGATGGTTCCGTAGAAATTCTAGGCGTTCCTTATATTAAGTCTCCAGGCAGAACTCTATATATCCTGGCTGGAAGAAATTTCCAGGTCGGGAGTCGTATTTGGATTTAATGCCGCTTCTCTCGGACGAGGCCTCGAAAATAACCTCGCCAGTCAGTCGCTTCCGGGCTTCCATTGGGGCCACAGGCCGCAGCTCTCCTTAAGACTTGTTGCGGCCTGGGAACGGGCCGCGGCGGGGGCCTTAGACCGGGTCGTGCCTTTGCGGCCTCTGACCCAGCGCAGGTCCCAACCAGCCCCTTGGTTCTCCGAGGAGCTGAGAGGGATGAAGCGCCGGAGAAGACGCCTAGAGAGTTCCTGGAGGTCTAGCCGTTCAGAAGCTGATCGGACACTAGTGAAGTCCTATACTAGGGCTTACCTAGTGGCAATGAGGGAAGCGAGGCGTACCTACGCCTCCTCCCTCATTGCATCGGCAGATAACCGCCCAGCCGCCCTGTTTCGGGTGACCCGCTCCCTCCTACATCAGGGGGAGTGGGATGACCCGTTGCAGGGACGTGCTGAGGAGTTTAACGGTTATCTATACGATAAAATCGTTCAGCTTCGGGATGGTTTGGACCAAGATTGCGGTGATACGGGTGAGACGGCTGAGGGTGGTCTTGGTGACATTGTATGGGATGAGTTTGACCCTGTCGCTCCCGAGGACATGGACAGGTTGTTGGGGAGGCTGAATGCCACCACATGTTTACTGGACCCGTGCCCCTCCTGGTTGGTGCTGGCCACGCAGGAGGTGACACGAGGCTGGCTCCAGGCGATTACGAGCGCTTCTTTGGTGGAGGGAGTCTTCCGCCGCCTTTGAAAGAGGCGGTGGTGAGGCCCTCCTCAAGAAGCCTTCCTGACCCGCTGTTTTAGGTAATTATCGTCCGGTCTCAACCTTGCAGCGAAGGTTGTAGAGAGTATGGTGGCATATCAGTTTCCTTGCACCTGGATGAAACTGTCTATCTAGACCCGTTCAGTCCGGTTTCCGACCCGGTTACAGCACGGAGACGGCTTTGGTCGCGTTGGTGGATGATCACTGGAGGGCCAGGGATAGGGGTTGTTCCTCTGCCCTGGTCCTATTAGACCTCTCAGCGGCTTTCGATACCATCGACCATGGAATCCTGCCGCGCGGTTGGAGGGATTGGGAGTGGAGGCACCGTTTATCGGTGGTTCTCCTCCTATCTCTCCGACCGTCGCAGTCGGTGTTGACAGGGGCAGAGGTCGGCCCCGAGGCGCCTCACTTGTGGGTGCCGCAGGGGTCGATTCTCTCGCCTTCTGTTTAACATCTACATGAAGCCGCTGGGTGAGATCATCAGTGGTTTCGTGTGAAGTACCAGCTGTATGCGGATGACACCCAGCTGTACTTTTCACACCGGACCACCCCAACGGTTATCAAGTGCTGTCCCGTGTCTGGAGGCCGACGGGTCTGGATGGGGAGAAACAGGCTCAAGCTCAATCCTCCAAGACAGAGTGGCTGTGGATGCCGGCATCCCGGTACAGTCAGCTAAATCCATGACCATCGGTGGCGAGTCACTGGCCCCGATGGAGAGGGTGCGCAACTTAGGCGCCCTCCTGGATGAACGGCTGTCTCTAGAAGATCATTTGACGGCCGCTCCAGGAGAGCGTTCCAGGTTCGCCTGGTGCGCCAGTTGCGCCTTTCTGGACCGGGAGGCCCTATGCACGGTCACTCACGCCCTCGTGACGTCTCGCCTGGATTACTGCAACGCCTCTACATGGGGCTCCTTGAAGGGCATCCGGAGGCTACAGTTAGTCCAGAATGCGGCTGCGCTGGTGATAGATGGAGCCCTCGTGGCTCCCGTGATAACACCCATCCTGCGCAGGCTGCACTGGCTACCTGTGGCCTTCCGGTGCGCTTCAAGGTTTTGGTGACCACCTTTAAAGCGCCCATGGCATAGGGCCGGGTTATCTACGGGACCGCCTACTGCGACCAGATACCTCTCACCGACCCGTGCGCTCTCACAGGAGGGACTCTCAGGGTGCCGTCAGCTAGGCAGTGTCGCTGGCGACGCCCAGGAAGGGCCTTCTCTGTGGGGGCTCCCGCCTCTGGAACGAGCTCCCCCAGGACTCCGTCAACTTCGGACCTTCCTTCCTTCCGTCATGAGCTCAAGACACATTTATTCATCTGTGCAGGACTGGCTTAGATTTTAATTTTATAGGGTTTTAAATTGATTTTAATATTTATATTTCTATTTTTAACGATAGGGCATTGGAATAAGTTTTTTAAAGATTATTTTAATTTTGTGTATCGATGTTTTATATGCCTGTGAACCGCCCTGAGTCCTTTGGGAGATAGGGCGGTATATAAATTTAAATAATAAATAAATAAATAAATAAGACGGGACCTTCCTCTCAACGTATCTCCTTTGGATTTATTTTAGGAACTATGTTCTTCCTTATTTTTAGACTCCCATTATACTTATTGTTTTTCCTCTCATACACACGTACATATATATATATATATAGAGAGAGAGAGAGAGAGAAGGATTTCATAGTCAATGTATTGTTTTTAATTTAATTAAAATAATTTACCTTCAAAATACATCCTCACCCACAAGGAAGAAGAGGGAGTCAAGCTATTCTCCAAAGCAGCGGAAGGCAAGAAAAAGAAGCAACGGATGGGAACTCATCCAGGAGAGAAGCAAACTGGAACTAAGGAGAAACTTCCTGACAGATGAGGGCAATGAACCAGTGGAACAGCCTGCCACCAGAAGTTGTGGGTGCTCCATTACTGGAGGTTTTCAAGAAGAGATTGGGCAATTATCGGACCAAGATTGTCTAAGGTCTATCTTGGACAGGGGGTTGGAGCAGATGACTTCTGACGGGCCTTCCAGCTCTAGGATTCTATGATTTCGGATGGTGGATGGATGGATGGATAAAAGGAAGGAAGGAAGGAAAGAAGGGGAGAAGAAGGAAGGAAGGAAGGAAGGAGAAAGGGAGAAGGAAGGAATAAGGGAGGGAGGGAGGAAAGGAAAAGAAGGGAAGAAGGAAGAAGAGAGGGAGGGATTAAGGAAGGAAAGAAAAGGAAGGAAGGAGAGAAAGGGAGAAGAAAAGATGGAAAGGGGGGAAGGAAGGAAAGAAAAGATAGGAAGGAAGGAGGGAAGGAAGGAAGGAGAAAGGGAGAAGGAAGGAAGGAAGGAAGGAGGAGGAAGGAAGAAGGAAGAAGGAAGGAAGGCAAGAAAGAAAGAAGGCAGAAAGGAGAGAAAGGGAGAAGGAAGGAGAGAGAAGGATTTCATGGTCAATGTATTGTTTTTAATTTAATTAAAATAATTTACCTTCAAAATACATCCTCACCCACAAGGAAGAAGAGGGAGTCAAGCTATTCTCCAAAGCAGCGGAAGGCAAGAAAAAGAAGCAACGGATGGGAACTCATCCAGGAGAGAAGCAAACTGGAACTAAGGAGAAACTTCCTGACAGATGAGGGCAATGAACCAGTGGAACAGCCTGCCACCAGAAGTTGTGGGTGCTCCATCATTGCAGGATTTTAAGAAGGAGAAGGAAGGAACAATGGGTGGAAACTCATCAGAGAGAGAAGGATTTCATAGTCAATGTATTGTTTTTAATTTTTCCTGCGAGCGGTTTGGCTTCCCGTTCGAGCAACTGGGCATTTCACAAGCTGAGAGGCTTGTAAAAGTCAAACGCGAGGCTCTAAAAATACAACGTTTGCTTTCACCTTTTAGCCGTCAACAAGTTTTCCTCCATCCTGCCTCGGGGGCTGACGTGTGCTCACGCACGCTGACACACCTGCCCGGACACGAGTAGCCAATGTGCAAAGAGCGAAGCAGTGAATGCAAATGGGCAGAGAAGGAAGGAAGGCAAGAAAGAAAGAAGGCAGAAAGGAGAGAAAGGGAGAAGAAGGAAGGAGGAGGAAGGAAGGAGGAGGAGGAAGGAAGGAATAAGGGAGGAAGGAAAGAAAAGAAGCAACGGATGGGAACTCATCCAGGAGAGAAGCAACCTAGAACTAAGGAGAAATTTTCTGACAGGACAATTAATCAGTGGAATGACTTGCCACCAGAGGTTGTGGGTGCTCCATCATTGCAGGATTTTAAGAAGAGACGGATAACCATCTATCTGAAATGATGGAGGGTCTCCTGCCTGCCTTGAGAACTTTGCTAGGACTTTCTGTTCTATGATTTCGGATGGACGGGTGGATGGATGGATGGATAAAAGGAAGGAAGGAAGGAAAGAAGGGGAGAAGAAGGAAGGAGGGAGAGAGGAAGGAAGGAAGGAAGGAAGGAAGGAAGGAGAAAGGGAGAAGGAAGGAATAAGGGAGGGAGGGAGGAAAGGAAAAGAAGGGAGGAAGGAGAGAGGGAGGGATTAAGGAAGGAAAGAAAAGGAAGGAAGGAGAGAAGGGGAGAAGGAAAGATGGAAAGGGAGGAAGGAAGAGAAGAAAAGATAAGGAAGGAGGGAAGGAAGGAGAAAGGGAGAAGGAAGGAATGAGGGAGGGAGAAAAGGAAAAGATAAAGAAGGGAGGAAGGAAGGAAGAGAGGAGGGATTAAGGAAGGAAGGGAGGAAGGAAAAGAAGGCAGAAAGGAGAGAAAGGGAGAAGGAAGGAAAGAAAAGATAGGAAGAAAATAGGGAAGGAAGGAGAAAGGGAGAAGGAAGAAATAAGGTAGGGAGGAAAGGAAAAAATAAGGGAGGAAGGAAAGAGAGGGATTAAGGAAGGAAGGCAAGAAAGAAAAGAAGGCAGAAAGGAGAGAAAGGGAGAAAGAAGGGTGGAAAGGGAGGGAGGGCAGAAAGAAAAGATAGGAAGGAAGGAACAATGGGTGGAAACTCATCAGAGAGAGAAGCAACCTAGAACTAAGGAGAAATTTTCTGACAGGACAATTAATCAGTGGAATGACTTGCCACCAGAGGTTGTGGGTGCTCCATCATTGCAGGATTTTAAGAAGAGACCGGATAACCATCTATCTGAAATGATGGAGGGTCTCCTGCTTGAGCAGGGGGTCAGACTAGAAGACCTCCGAGGTCCCTTCCAACTCTGTTATTGTGTTCCCTTCTGGCCTTAGCACTGTAATAAATTTGAAATGCCCTGAACTGGTTTAAAACCTCATTAGATTCCTTCGTTTGTGCTGGGCTTGGTCCAGTCTCCTAAAAGGACTTCCTAGTCTAGTCCAGAACTCCAATTGTCTCCCATCCAAGAATTTGCCCGCTTGGTCCCTGCTTAGCTTCCAAGTCGCGACCAGCCCATGCAAACCCCCGGAAAATTTGAAAGTGCTGTTTTTGGTTTTTTTCTCTTATTGCTCCTGCTTTTTCCCTCCCAACTGGTGACAACCTCTGCAAAAATTATTTTTCCCCTTTTTAGACTTTGGACAGTGACTCACTCCATCCCAGAAATACGATTTGCCGTGTTTTCTTTCCTGTTGCTTTTTTGTTTTTTTAATTTTTCCTGCGAGCGGTTTGGCTTCCCGTTCGAGCAACTGGGCATTTCACAAGCTGAGAGGCTTGTAAAAGTCAAACGCGAGGCTCTAAAAATACAACGTTTGCTTTCACCTTTTAGCCGTCAACAAGTTTTCCTCCATCCTGCCTCGGGGGGGGGGGGGCTGACGTGTGCTCACGCACGCTGACACACCTGCCCGGACACGAGTAGCCAATGTGCAAAGAGCAAAGCAGTGAATGCAAATGGGCAGAGAAGGGGGAAGGGTCCCTCCTTCTCGTGGGGTGGAGTAGAAGCAGAAAATGAGGAGGGTGACAGGACAGAATTGGAAGGGACCTTGGAGGTCTTCTAGTCCAACCCCAGAAAACTCCGTATCACTCCAGACAAATGGTTGTCCAATCTCTTCTTAAAAACCTCCACAACTTCTGGTGGCAAGCTGTTCCGATGGTTAATTGTTCTCATTGGAAATTCCTCCTTAATTCCAGGTTTCTTCTCTCTCCTTGATTAGTTTCCATCCATTGTTTCTTGTCCTGCCTTCAGGTGCTTTGGAGAATAGATTTAACCTTATGGTTAACCTGCTTTAACCTGAGAGTTGGAAGGGACCTTGGTGGTCTAACCCCCTGCTCAAGCAGGAGACCGTCTACCATTTCTGACAAATGGCAGTCCAGTCTCTTCTTTAAAATTTCCAGTGTTGGAGCATTCACAACTTCTGGAGGCAAGTAGTTCCACTGGTTAATTGTCCTCACTGCCAGGAAATTCCTCCTTAATTCCAGGTTGCTTCTCTCCTTGATGAGTTTCAAGGACATGCTCCTTGTCCTGCCTTTAGATACTTTGGAGTAGAGGTCTCCAACCTTGGCAACTTTAAGCCTGGCGGACTTCAACTCCCAGAATCGCTTAAAGTTGCCAAGGTTGGGGACCTCTGCTTTGGAGAATACCCTGTTTCCCCAAAAATAAGACCTATCCCGAAAATAAGCCCTAGCGTGTTTTTTTACATTTGATCCCAATATAAGCCCTACCTCTCCATATAAGCCCTATTTAAGAGCCCGCGCACCCAGCCGCCCATTCTGTCTGGTTTCTCACTGTGCACCACCTGAGGGGTTTGATTGGAAGGGCCCCACATTGGCTTTCCTCAGGGACCCTGGATCCAGACCATCTATGCCCCGACACCTGCCTTGTGGCAGCAGCAACATCAACCATGTACAGCAGGAGACCACATGGCCGCCAGCGGCCACAATGGAGCAGGAGGCAAAGCGATGTGTTGTGGCGACGGCCGTGAGGCAAGGCAGGTGTCACGGCCTGTTCTGTCCCCCCTCGCCTCAGTCCGAGCAATGGCTTAATTAGCCGGCACTATCAGCTCTGGCAGCAAACTAGCGAGCGTCTGCCAAGTGTCTGTGTTATCTCTCTTGATGCCGATGAGTCAACCAGGAACAAACAGTACTTCAGCTCTAGTTAAGCAGTTGATTTGCTTGCCATGAAGGGGTATAGCAGCCCTTGCTGCTTTTATATCCTGTGGGGTGTGGCTCCATGACTCAGCACTTCCTAGACCTGCCCCACCCCTGCTTCTGTTGTTCCCGCCTCTCCTGCCTACGAAACCTAGGGTCCAGCCAGGCCTGATTGCCATCAGCTGGGTCTGAAGGTGTGGCCTGTGGGGGGAAAGAGTCAGGGGATGGAGGCCTCGTTATCTCCTCCACCTGGCCTGCCTCTGTCTCCTGGAGCTGAGCCAGGGAAGCTGGTGCTCCCGAGGTAAGTCCTGATAGCCCTTCCCCCTCACTTTCCGAGTCACTTTCTGGCAGGGGGCCCGGCTCGGGGGCGCAGACATAACAGGTGGGCTGGCTATGGGGGCTCTGGGGTAAGCCGGTGGGGGGAGCATGGGGTGGCTCCTTCCCTCGCACCAGCGACGGCACCGGTAAGCAAGCAAAGGAGGTTGTCCTCCTGTACACGGGAAAAGAATAAGACAGCCCCAGAAAATAAGCCCTGGTCTTATTTTCGGGATCACATGGCCTGCCCCCCCCCTTCTCCGCGGCAACCCCTCAGATAATTTTTTCCCTAGCTCTAGGTTTACTGATTAATCCGTTAATCAGAATGCAGCTGGAAGGGACTTCAGAGGTCTTCTAGCCCAGGGGTCTCCAACCTTGGCAACTTTAAGACCGGGAGACTTCAACTCCCAGAATTCCCCAGTCAGCCATATCTCTTTTTCTCTTAACCTCTTAAAGTGGAGAGATTGCAGAGGAAGGGATTACAAGAGAGTAAGCAAAGCTGAGGCTGAGGAATTCTGGGAGTTGAAGTCCACAAGTCTTAAAGTTGCCAAGGTTGGAGACCCTTGATCTAGTCCAACCCCCTGCTCAAACAGAAGACTCTATAGCAGTGATGGCTAACCTTTTTGCCATTGCGTGCCAAAAACGGGGGGGGGGGAGCGGCCATAATCCAATGCCCCCCCCCGCGCATGCCCCCCCCTTTTTTGGCATGCGATGGGATGGTGGGCCAAGTAGGCCCGTTTTTCACCCTCCCCAGTTTCCAGAGGCTTTCTTGGAGCCTGGGGAGGGCAAAAACGGCCTTCTCCACCCCCCTGGAAGCCCTCCAGAGGCCAGAAATGGCCCATTTCCCGACTTCCGGGGGGGATGGAACTGGAAGGCCCGTTTTTTGCTCTCCTCGGCCTCCAGAGGCATTCTAGGAGCCTGGGGAGGGACGAAAATGGCCTCCCCCCTCCCCCTGGAAGGCCCGAAAATCAGCTGGCTGGCTTCAACTTATGACCATCATAATAGATGATGGAAATTCTGGACTCCATTACAGCCATAAGTCAAGGACTTCCTGTCTAACAAATATAGGTAGTCCTTGACTTAAGACTGTAGTCAGTCCGTTTGACTGTTTGAAATTACAACGGCAATGAAAAAAGTGACTCGCGGCCGCCATTGAACCCAAATTTCCGTTGCTAAGCGAGACAGCTGTTAAGTGAGTTTTGCCTCACTTTACAACCTGCCTTGCCACCGTTGTTCAGTGAATCACTCCAGTGGATAAATCAGTCACATGACTGTTAAGTGAATCTGGATTCCCCATTTGACGTTAGAAGGTCGCACGACCCCAGGCACACTGCAACCGTCATGAGTACATGCCAGTTTCCAAGCATTTGAATTTTGATCACGTGACCATGTGAAGATGCTGCAGCAGTCATAAGTGCGAAAAACAGTCATAGGTGGCTTTTCTCAGTGCTGCTGTAACTCTGAACGGTCACTAAATGAATGGTTGTGTATCTCGAGGACTCCCCGTATGGATTAATCTTAGCAACCAGGGTCACTTTATAAAATTCGGTGGGCTTGGAGACCCCAAATCAGTTAATAGGAGTTCATCTTCGCTGAACGTTATCTGTAGTTCCCCAGGAGAGGCTGGGCTGCCTCTAACGTTATTCAAGGGAACTGCAGAAATATATCTGTCATTTCTTCTGCAAAATAAAAAATAAGGGTGATTAACGATTTAGCATTGATTTTTTTTTAAATAATTTTTTTTTTGCATTTCCTGTAAATGTGGCTTTGGTGGGAAGTAAGCACAGAGGGAAAGCCGGTGTTTTAAAAAAGGAAATTCTTTTAAGTAGAAAATAGCTGGTTAATTTATTTCTCTATTTTTTCCCCCTCTTTCTTTTTAAGAAGGAAGCTTATTTGTCTTCATTTTAGATGTGGTCTAAATGTTGTAAATGTTGTACCTTGATGAACGTATCTTTTCTTTTTATGTACACCGAGAGCGTATGCACCAAAGACAAATTCCTTGTGTGTCCAATCACACTTGGCCAATAAAAAATTCTATTCTGTTCTATTCTACGTCCTTCCTTTATACAATTGTTCGTGCTTTTTTCTTTTTAAATGAGGGGAATTTTTTTAAAAAATTCTGCAGCCAGCTATGTCTCCGAAACCAGATGGATCATCTTATGAAAAGATCTTTTTGCATAGTCCAGACAAGAGGTTTTCAGGTTTTCAGATAAACAAATATTTTAACAGTTTTTAGTGGTGTGCTTGGTGCTTCTCTGAGCTTGGTGGTTTTCTTGCAGACGTTTAATGACCCAGCTAGGTAACATCATCAGTGCTAGAAGGGAGTGGAGTGTGTGAGGAGGAGGAGGAAGAGGAGGAGGAGGAAGAGGATTTTGGGGTCCTTCTTGCTCTCTGAGCTTGGCGGTTTTCTTGCAGATGTTTCATGACCCAGCTAGATAATGTCATCAATGTTAGAAGGGAGAGGGGTTTGCAGAGAGGAGGAGGAGGAGGAGGAGGAGGAGGAAGAGGAGGAGTGAGATGACAACTGTGGGGTCCTTGGTGCTCTCTGAGCTTGGTGGTTTTCTTGCAGATGTTTCATGACCCAACTAGGTAATGTCATCAATGTTAGAAGGGAGAGGGGTTTGTGGAGAGGAGGAGGAGGAAAGGGAGGAGGAGGAGTGGGACTACAACTGTGGGGTCCTTGGTGCTCTCTGAGCTTGGTGGTTTTCTTGCAGATGTTTCATGACCCAACTAGGTAATGTCATCAATGTTAGAAGGGAGAGGGGTTTGTGGAGAGGAGGAGGAGGAAAGGGAGGAGGAGGAGTGGGACTACAACTGTGGGGTCCTTGGTGCTTCTCTGAGCTGGGTGGTTTTCTTGCAGACATTTCATGACCCAACTAGGTAACGTCATCGGGGCTTGAAGGGAGTAGTAGGCTTTGTGGAGAGAAAGAAGAAGAGGAGGACTGTGGGGTTCCCTGAGTTTGGTGGTTTTCTCGCAGAACTTTCATTATCCCAGTAGGGGACATCATCCTGTTCCCCCACTTTCCCTTCGGTCCTCCAGTCTGTACATCTTCCGTTCATCTTCTCCTGATAGGTTTTGTCCCTCAGAAAAAAATCCAAGGAGGAGGCCCAAATAACGCAGGACATAGAAAGCGGGAAGAAGAGCTCCGAAGTTTCCTGACGGGTGGGACTTTCATCAAAGCGAAGATGAGGCCGTCCGGCGTCTGGAGTTGCGATCTGCAGTCTCGAGGCACGCTTGTGTTCCTCTTTCGGGAACAACCTGGCCCCGTTTGGCATCCTGCGCCGCTTGAGGTGAAAGTCACAGAACTGGAGCGGTGCCAGGTCTCGCATTTCAGCTGATGAAAGAAGGAGGAGATTTTATTATTAAATGAGTAGGCCCGGTGGAAGAAGAAACGGGAGAATCCAACAAAGCTGGTCCCCCCCAAAGACTCTTGTGTGGAAGTTTCTCTGTCCTGCTGGATCTTTCTTCCACCGAAGGAGGAGACGATGGATCTTCAGGACGTGCGACCAGATGGAGGACACCCAAGGATGAGAAGTCATCCAACTGCAGAAGTTCTAAAAAGGTGACTTGCGGGGGATTGGAGATGGACCACTCTGAAGAACAGAAGGAAAATCCTTGGGATGAGAGGAAGGGAGAAGGTAGAAAAAGTGCAGAGAAGAGCAACCAGGATGATGAGGGGACTGGAGACTAAAACATACAATGAACAGTTGCAGGAACTGGGCCTGGCTAGTCTTGTGAAGAGAAGGACCAGGGGAGACAGGATAGCATCTTCCAATATTTGAGGGGCTGCCCCAGAGAGGAGGAAAGGGGTCAAGCTATTCTCCAAAGCCCCTGAAGGCCGGACAAGGAATAATGGATGGAAACTGACCAAGGAGAGATTCAACCTGGAAATGAGGAGGAACTTTCCGACAGTGGGAACAATCAACCCATGGAACAGAAGTTGCCTTCAGAAGTTGCGGGAGCTTCATCATTGGAGGCTTTCAAGAAAAGATAGGACTGCCATCTGTCAGAAATGGTGTAGGGTCTTCTACTTCGGCAGAGGGGGGTTGGACTAGGTGACCTCCAAGGTCCCTTCCAACTCTGTTATTCTTTTTTTTTTAAATTTGCATTTATATCCCGCCCTTCTCCGAAGACTCAGGGCGGCTTACACTATGTCAAGCAATAGTTTTCATCCTATTTGTATATTTATATACAAAGTCAACTTATTGCCCCGAACAATCTGGGTCCTCATTTTACCTACCTTATAAAGGATGGAAGGCTGAGTCAACCTTGGGCCTGGTGGGACTTGAACCTGCAATATTGCAAGCAGTTGCTGTTAATAACAGGCTGCATTAGCCTGTTGAGCCACCAGAGGCCCTATTCTACATTCAATGGAACAGAAGTTACCTTCGGAAGTCGTGGGAGCTTAGGACTTCCATCTGTCAGAAATGGTGTAGGGTCTCCTGCTTGAGCAGGGGCTTGGACTACATCAGGGGTCTCCAACTTTGGCAACTTTAAGACTTGTGGACTTCAACTCCCAGAATGCCTTCAACTCTGGGAGTCGAAGTCCACAAGTCTTAAAGTTGCCAAGGTTGGAGACCCCTGGACTAGATGACCTATAAGGTCCCTTCCAACTCTGTTAATCTGTTAGAAGGTTTCGTGGATCTGATCATCTGATCCCGTTCCATCCATGATCCTTTTCTTCCAAATAACTTCGCAAGCCCCGAACTCTCATCCAGAGATGCCTAATGGAGATCATCCATCATCCAGCTCACGGTCGTCTCAAAGATGCTTCTCCAAAAGACAACTGGAGAACTTTCCTGGTGTGTTTTTTTCCTTTGAAAACGTTTTGCTTCTCATCCAAGAAGCTTCTTCAGTTCTTCTTGGATGGAAAGTGAAATGTTTTCAAGGAAAAAAAAAAAAACTTAAGAAAGTCCAGTTGCCTTTTGGAAAAAAAGCAACTTTGGCCCAACCATGATCTGGATGATGGAGAATCTTCCTAGAAACCCTAGAGATGGGAGTTTGGGGCTTGCAAAAAGTTATTCAGAAGAAGGATCATAGATGGAATACGAGGCCATGAAACCTTCTCCCTTCCTGATTAAGGGACTGGAGACTAGAACATATGAAGGACAGTTGCTGGAATTGGGTATGTCTAATCCAAAGGTCTGCAAACTTGGCTCCTTTAAGACTTGTGGACTTCAACTCCCAGAGTTCCTCAGCCAGCTTTGCTGGCTGAGGAACTCTGGGAGTTGAAGTCCACAAGTCTTAAAGGAGCCAAGTTTGCAGACCCCTGGTCTATAATGAAGAGAAGGACCAGGGTGGCATGATAGCATCTTTGAGGGGCTACCCCAAGGAAGAGCGGAGTCAACCTATTCTCCAAAGCCCCTGAAGGCAGGACAAGAAGCGACGGATGGAAACTAACCGAGGAGAGAAGCAACCTGGAATTAAGAAGAAATTTCCTGACAGTTAGAACAATTAACCAGTGGAATGACTTGCCACAAGAAGTTGTGAGTGCTCCATCACTGGTCGTTTTTAAGAAGGGATTGGCCAACCATTTGACTGAAATGGTATAGTGTTTCCTGCCTGAGCAGGGGGCTGGACTAGAAGACCTCTGAGGGTCCCTTCCAATTCTGTTGTTCTGTTCTGTTCCTGTTAGCCAAAATGGAGACGATGTCCCATCACAAGCTTGGAAGATCCAATTCAACACATTGGAAGCTCAGGTGGTCTCCTTTACCCATCTTTCCAGTTCATGGAAGAGGACCAGGGGGAGTACAGAAATATACAAAGACCATCAACTGAAACTCTGCACGTGGATAACTTGGTTTCTTGGGCTTGTGGTTGGCCTTATTTGATGATAGTCTGATGGGATGGACCTCTGCCATATGAAGAACGGTTGCAGGATTTGGGTTTGGCCAGTCTAGAGAAAAGAAGGACTAGAGGTGATGTGATAGCAGTCTTCCAATATTTGAAGGGCTGCCTCAAAGAGGGTGGGGGGGTCAGTTTATTTTCCAAAGCATTTGAAGGCAGGACAAGAAACAATGGATGGAAACTCATCAAGGAGAGAAGCAACCTGGAATTAAAGAGAAATAGAATAGAATTTTTATTGGCCAAGTGTGATTGGACACACAAGGAATTTGTCTTGGTGCGAATGCTGTCAGTGTCCATAAAAGAAAAGATACCTTCATCAAGGTACAACACTTACAACACTTAATGATAGTTATAGGGTACAAATTTAACACTTAATGATACAACACTTAATGATAAGCATAGGGTACAAATAAGCAATCACGAAACAATCAATATCAATATAAATCATAAGGATTGCCAGCAACAAAGTTACAGTCATACAGTCATAAGTGGAAGGAGATGGGTGATGGGAACGATGGGAAGATTAATAGTAGTGCAGATTCAGTAAATAGTCTGACAGTGTTGAGGGAATTATTTGTTTAGCAGAGTGATGGCCTTCGGGGAAAAACTGTTCTTGTGTCTAATTGTTCTGGTGTGCAGTGCTCTATAGCGTCGTTTTGAGGGTAGGAGTTGAAACAGTTTATGTCCAGGATGTGAGGGATCTGTAAATATTTTTCAAACTTCCTAACAGTGAGGACAATTAACCGGTGGAACTGCTTGCCACCGGAAGTTGTGGGTGCTCCATCACTTGTCCGAAATGGTATAGGTGTCAACCCTGAAGCCTCCTTGGACGCTTGGGTCTATTACTTGGAACCCTGACATTAAGGTCGCCTGCTTGAGCAGGGGGTTGGGCTAGTAGATCTCCAGGGTCCCTTCCAAGTCTGCTATTCTGTAATCCCAGACCAGTTCATCAATAGAACGACTTGCGCTCACCCCCTCCAACAGAAGTTGTGGGGTTGGACTAAGAAGACCTTCAAGGCCCCTTTCCAGTTCCGTCTGGCTTGATGGAACATCACCACAACGCACCTCACCAGCCCTTGCCAACAGATCTCTGGCTAAAACATGCCAAGCGTCAACCGGAGGGGCTTCAGTCGAAATCCCCCGGAGGGCTGGCGGAAAAATAACTTGAAGTCATGAACTCAGAGACAAAAACTCATCGCGCGCTGGAGAAAGGCCGGGATTGTTGCTTTAATGGGGTTGATTAAACCATTCAGTGGGGAAAAGCGGAGAGAACATTGGGCTCGTCGAGTTCACGGCCTTCCTTGTCGATGCGCCGATGTTCGGAAGCCGGGAAGCGAAACACACGATGAGCTTCAGCTCTGAGTACTTGCAAAGCAAACATGATTTAATAGGTAGAAGAAGGACCCTGGTGGGACGACAGACTCCAACCTACCGGTTAGAATAATGGAACAACACCGTCGGTATATTAAAGGAGGCAGGAGTGGGAGGAAGCGACGGAGGAGTTGACCTCCCCTGTGGGTTTTACCTCTCGAACAAAACCAAGTCAGGAAGCGAGGTTGGCAACGCTACAGGAGGGGCCGCTGGGTTTAGAATAAGGGAGGGGACAAATTAAAGCTCTGCCGAGGCGGTTGGCGTCTCTTACCTCCCGGGCCAAGGAAAGGATGGGGTGAGTGATGGGTGGGAGGAGGGATAGCTTGCGGAAAACAGATCGCAGGTATGAAAGACGAGCATCCGTGCAGCTCGCGGTGGAACTGTGGGGGTCCCTGGTGCTCTCTGAGCTTGGTGGGTTTCGTGCAGGAGTTTCGTGACCCAACCTAGGTGACGGCATCGGTCTTAGAAGGGAGGGGGGTTTGCAAGGAGGAGGAGGAAGAAGATGACTGTGGGGTCCCTGGTTGTTCTGTCCCCCCTCGCCCCAGTCCAAGCGATGACTTAATTAGCCGGCAACTATCGGCTTCTGTCAGCAAACTAGCGAGCATCTGCCAAGTGCCTCTGTTATATCTCTTGCTGCCGATAAGTCACCCAGGAACAAACAGTACTTTAGCTCTTAGTTAAGCAGTTGATTTGCCTGCTATGAAGAGGCACAGCAGCCCTTGCTGCTTTTATATCCTGTGGGGTGTGGCTCCATGACTCAGCACTTCCTAGGCCTGCCCCATCCCTGCTTCTGTTGTTCCCGCCTCTCCTGCCTACGAAACCTAGGGTCCAGCCAGGGCTGATTGCCATCAGCTGAGTCTGAAGGCGTGGCCTGGGGGGGGAAGAGTCAGGGGACGGAGGCCTCGTTATCTCCTCCACCTGGCCTGTTTCTGGCTCCTGGAGCTGAGCCAGGGAAGCCGGTGGTCCAGAGGTAAGTCCTGATGGCCCTTCCCCCTCACTTTCCGAGTCACTCTCTGGCAGGGGCCCCAGCTCAGGGGGCACAGACACAACACTGGTGCTCTCTGAGCTTGGTTTCCTTGCAGGCATTTCATGACCCAGCTTGGTAACATCATCAGTGCTAGGAGGAAGTGGGTTTTGCAGAGAACTAGGGAACATCCTCAGTGCTAGAAGAGAGAGGGGTTTGTAGTGAGGAAGAGGAGGAGGACTGTGCGGTTCTTGGCGCTCTCTGAGCTTGGTGACCTTCTTGCAGATGTCTCATGACCCAACTAAGTAACGCCTTCAATGTAGAAGGGAGTGGGATTTGCAGGAAGGAGGGGGAGGAAGAAAAGGAAGAGGAGGAGGAGGAGGACTTTAGAGTCCTTGGTGCTCTCTGAGCTCGGTGGTTTTCTTGCAGGCGTTTCATGACTCAACTAGGGAACATCCTCAGTACTGGAAGGCAGGAGGAGGAAGAAGAAAAAGGAGGGGAGGGAGAAGGAAGGGAGGGAGGGAGAGAAGGAGGAAAAGGAGAGGAGGAGGAAGAGATGAGGAAGAGAAGGAGGAGGAGGAAGTGAAGGAGGAGGAGGAGGAAGGAGGAGGAGGAGGACTGTGGAGTTCTTTGTGCTTTCTGAGCTTGGTGGCATTCTTGGTGGCATTTCATTACCCAACTAGGTAACACCTTCAATGTTAGAAGGGAGTTGGGTTTGCAGGGAGGAGGAGCGGGGAGGAGGAGGATGAATGTGGGGTCCTTGGTGCTCTCTGAGCTTGGTGGCATTGTGGACGTTTCATGACACAGCTAGGTAACATCATCAGTTTGTATGGCGGGGGAGGAAAAGGACTCTCTGAGCTTAGTGGTTTTCCTGCAGACCTTTCACGACCCAGCTAGGTAACACCATCAGTGCTAGAAGGGAATGGAAATTCTTGTCGTATTTGCAGTCATAAACCGAGGACTACAAATGGCGTCCTTTTGCCACCACTTTATTATGAATTTAGGATTTGCCTAACGGGTCCCGGATTCTTGCAAGCAATTCGTTCACCTACTGACCCCATGCCAGCCTGTGGCTGATATTTTCCCTCCGATCAATTCAGCGGCCGCCGCCACCGTCTACAATCGCTCACCCACGGGAAAAATCTCATTGATGCCTTTCGAAGATTATTTTCCCCCGGTTTTATTTCCTCTCTGTCTTGGTCTCTTTCTCTCCACCTCGCTGAAAAGCATCGGCCTCCTCCGGCCCCCAATTGGCACCGTGGGTGGTTCATTGCATTGAGCAACATTCATCCCACCCCCCACATCCCCCCTCCCCCAAAAGAAAGAAAGAAAGAAAATTGCAGGCAAGACACGGCAAGAAAGAGGCACTTAAAGAAGTGATAAACACCTTGCAAAAAAATGGAGAGGCACTCGGGAGCTGCGCAGTAATAAGGCAACACGCTTATTTTCTTTATTTTTTCCCCCCGTCCATTTTGCAAAACGGCAGACTCTCGCCTTTCTTGGAAAGAAAATGACTTCAATTATCTGTTCTCAACCGAAGAAACATGGAAATTATCTTACTTTCAGAGGATAGAATTAGCCCATTTCGGAAGGAAGAAGCTGCCAAAAAAAAAAAATATCACCAAAAAACCCCACATCTCAGGTTGATAGGGTCTCTCTCCCCACCCCCCACCCCTCAAATTTCTTTGCGATATCGATTGCATTTGGTGGGTCATTTTTAAGAAGCAACGGTTGGGGAGGGGAATTTGGGACCCTAGGTGGGAGTGGGGTGTGTGTTTCTGAAAATGGGGTGCCCCTTTTTCTCGCTTCCTTCCCCCATCAAAATATTTTTGGTGTATATTTCAAGAGGGCCAAGATCTTGTCAAATCAGTGAAGACCCCAATCCAATCATAGAATGTTAAAACCTGGAAGGAACTTGGAGGTCTTCTACTCCAACCCCCTTCCCAAGATCATAGAAACATAGAGCTGGAAGGGACCTTGGAGGTCTTCTACTCCAACCCCCTTCCCAAGATCACAGAATCATAGAGCTGGAAGGGACCTTGGAGGTCTTCTACTCCAACCCCCTTCCCAAGATCATAGAAACATAGAGCTGGAAGGGACCTTGGAGGTCTTCTACTCCAACCCCCTTCCCAAGATCACAGAATCATAGAGCTGGAAGGGACCTTGGAGGTCTTCTACTCCAACCCCCTTCCCAAGATCACAGAATCATAGAGCTGGAAGGGACCTTGGAGGTCTTCTACTCCAACCCCCTTCCCAAGATCACAGAATCATAGAGCTGGAAGGGACCTTGGAGGTCTTCTACTCCAACCCCCTACCCAAGATCACAGAATCATAGAGCTGGAAGGGACCTTGGAGGTCTTCTACTCCAACCCCCTACCCAAGATCATAGAAACATAGAGCTGGAAGGGACCTTGGAGGTCTTCTACTCCAACCCCCTACCCAAGATCATAGAAACATAGAGCTGGAAGGGACCTTGGAGGTCTTCTACTCCAACCCCCTTCCCAAGATCATAGAGACATAGAGCTGGAAGGGACCTTGGAGGTCTTCTAGTTCAACCCCCTGCCCAAGGTCACAGAATCATAGAGCTGGAAGGGACCTTAGAGGTCTTATAGTCCAACGCATGCCCAAGATTATAGATTCATAGGCTTGAAATCCCAGACCAATTAATCAATGGAACAGCTTGCCACTAAAAGTTGCAGGTGCTCCATCACTGGAGGTTTTCAAGAAAAGATTAGACAATCCTTTGCCTGGAACGGTACAAGGTTTCCTGCCTGAGCAGGGGGTTGGACTAGAAGACCTCCAAGGACCCCTTCCAACTCTGTTATCCTGCCATTCTTTTTCCGGCTGCTCAGCCCTGCCAAATCTCTCCTTGTTCTGCCAAGAAGTCTAGGAAGATTGAGAAGGTTCAGAGGAACAGCAGTTGGGCCACATCCCAAGGTCCGTTCAAGGAGGAAGCGTCCATCGTCTTGCCAGATTCTTCTCATTCATCTCAACAAAGCTACTTAAGGAAATCAACTTCTCCTTGGATGATGACGGCCAAAGTTCTCTGCCGAGTCCCAATGTGATGTTTACCAGGTCAAAAATGGCCTTTGGGGCGAGGAGAACTTTCCTGCTCAGAAAGTCCCCACTTTGCTTGTTCTCTGGCTGGCCACCTTATCTCCGCTAGTGGTCTGAACCATCTTTAAGCCATCGTGGTTTGTTTGGATCACACGTCCCAGCACAATACAGCGCAGTTGAGAGAAGAGCAACTAAGATGATCGGTTGGACTTCAACTCCCAGAATTAAAATGTAAAACCTTAATAAGATCACACCTGGAATATTGCAACCAGTTTTGGTCACCATGCGACAAAAAAGATGTTGGAAAAAGTTCAGAGAAGAGCAACTAAGAGGATCAAAAGGCCTGGAGACAAAAACATATGAAGAACGGTTGCAGGATTTGGGTTTGGTTAGTCCAGAGCAGGGGTCTGCAAACTTGGCTCTTTTAAGACTTGTGGATTTCAACTCCCAGAGTTCCTAACAGTGAGGACAATTAACCAGTGGAACTACTTGTCACCAGAAGTTGTGAATTCTCCATCACTGGAGGTTTTTAAGAAGAGACTGGACAGCCATTTGTCTGAAACTGTATAGGGTCTCCTGTTTGAGCAGGGGGCTGGACTAGAAGACCTCCAAGGTCCCTTCCAGCTCTATTCTATTCTAGCTGGTGTGTCTTCTCAGGACAGTGGGGCAAACTGGACATGAAATCTTTTGCCAGGCCAAAATTTCAGTTGCAAACTCTGTGCAAAGTTGGGTTAAATGTCGGAGAGGGGTTTCTTGGGGAGACAGGTTGGAATAAGGAGAAATTTTTGTATTTGTATTTATTTTCGTCAAGCATGTATTTTATGACAGATACAAGTGTAAACATAATTATAAATACATGTAAAGGATATGAATAAAAGAAAACATTAGGACGGGGATGGAAGGCCCACTGGTGAGCTGGTGCACCCCCCTTACAGACCTCTTAGGAATGGGGTGAGGTCTACAGTAGAAGTCGTATTTTCTGCAATTGAGTTTACCTTGAGTTTGTATCTATTGTGTGCTCGTGTATTGTTGTGGTGGAAGCTGAAGTAGTCATTGACAGGTAGGACATTGTGGTAGATAATTTTATGTACTATGCTTAGGTCAGACTGAAGTCGGCGTAGTTCTAAGTTGTCTAAGCCCAAAATTTGGAGTCTGGTGGCATAAGATATTTTATTGTGAGCAGAGGAGTGGAGGACTCTACTTGTGAAATATCTCTGGACTCTCTTGATTGTATTAATGTCCGATATGCAGTGCGGGTTCCAGACAGATGAGCTGTATTCAAGAACTGGTCTGGCAGGTTGGAGATGCGATTGTGAAGATGCTACTTATTACCATATATGGTGGACTTGTAAAAAAGTTAAAGTATTTTGGATTAAAGGCTGGTGGATCATGCAGAATATTTCGAAAAAGAAGATTAAGTTTACTCCGCAGTTCTTTCTATTAGGAATAATTATGGACTATACAGCTATAGAGACTAAATTGATTTTGAACTTAATAACAGTCGCAAGACTTTTGATTGCTCAGTATTGGAAGAAAGAAGAATTACCTACAATCGAAGAATGGACAAAACAAAACAACAAATGGACACTCAAAGTATCAAATCTGGCAGAGATGACAAAAATCTCCGCTTACTTGAAAGACTATATACTAGAAAAATATATTTTAGAATGGAAAATGTGGATTGATTATATTTAAAATAAGTATCAGATAGAAAAAAATATCGAATAGCATATGAGTAAATTTAGGAAATATTTTGTATTAGATATATTTTTGAAGGAGAGGGGAATTGAGAGTGTGACTAAGTGTGGTGTGACTAAAGATTATAATTTAGGAATTATTTTGGATTATGATTGTTAGTTTTGATACCCTGCATTTTGTTCTGGGAAGTCGGGGTGGGGGGTAAGGGGGAGGGGAATTGGGGGGGGTTTGGTAGAGATGGAGTGATGGTTAATGTACAGGGATTATTGAAGAAATATAATTAATGTAGGGTCGGGTCTGCATAGTTACCATTTTAGAACGGTGAGGAGGGAGAAAAGAGGAGAGAGTAGGAGGTAGAAAAGAGGAGAAGAGGGGTAGAAGAGGGAGAAGGAAGGTGTAGGGTGGAGGGAGGAGTGGATGTAGATAAGAGAAGGAGAGGAAGGTTTGGAAAGTAAAAGAAGGTAGAAGAGGGAAGAGTGTTAAAAAGGGTGGTGGTGACTGGGCAAGCCCGACTAATTGTATATAACTGTACATTGGATGAATTATTTGATATGATTGTAAAAATAAAACTTTTTATAAAAAAAAAAAAAAAAAAAAAAAGAACTGGTCTGGCAAAAGTTCTGTATGCCCTAGTTTGCAATACAATATTACCGGAGAAGAAACTACACAAGATTAGGTTAACAACTCTTAATGCTTTTTTAGCAATGCTGTTACAGTGAGTTCTGGCACTTAGATCATTTGAGATGAGTACTCCAAGGTCCTTGACAGATTGAGGGTTGTCTACTAGGTCGTATCTGCCCAGCTTGTATTTTGTGTTCTGATTTTTTTTGCCATTGTGTAAGACAGAGCATTTGTTGCTTGAGATTTGGAGTTGCCAATTGTTTGACTATTCTGACATATAGTCAAGGTCCTTTTGTAGGGTAGCAGCATTGTAGGTGGTGTTGAATAGTTTTATATCATCCACAAAGAGAACACAGTTGCTTATAATACGATCACAAAGGTCATTTATATAAAGTATACAGATAAACATGTCAGCTGAATTTACACGTGAGTAAAAGGGGGAAGGCCTGTGATTATTTAATCACAGACACCATCTTGACCTTGTTCATGCTGCCTGTCCCTTATTCAAACCTCTTTCTTTATTTATTTTATTTATTGATCACATTTGTATACCGCCCTATCTCCCGAGGGACTCAGGGCGGTTAACAGGCATATAAAAAGGACATATAAATACAGATTTCTCTGGCTTTGATTGAGTTCTTTTGTGCAGAAAGGAAAAGAAAAAGAAAAATTATGGTCGGGCCGCACATAATTTTGCTGGCAAATCTCAGTACTGTTTTGTGATTCAGAATATTTTCCCGCGCCAGACGATTCCTTTTAGGAATAATGACTTGGAGAAGAAAACAAGGCGAGAAAGAGAGAGAGAGAAAGAGAGAGATCTTTTCAAGATGTAACTTAATAGTGACTTTCCCGCTTTGAAACTTTATTTGTGTACATCTTCGGGATGTAAATGAATAGTGGGAAGTGATTTGTGATATTCACAGAGTTCATTTGCTATGTTATTGTGGTGACACCAAATCCTTTCCTGACCCTTCAGACTGAACAGCCCAAACATCTGAAATAGAATAGAAGAAAATAGAATAACAGAGTTGGAAGGGACCTTGGAGGTCTTCTAGTCCCAAGCAGGAGACCCTATACCCATTTCAGACAAATGGTTATCCAGTCTCTTCTTAAAAACCTCCAGTGATGGGAGCACCCACAAATTTTTGTGACAAGTCGTTCCACTGATTAATTGTTCTCGCTGTCAGAAAATTTCTCCTTAATTCCAGGTTGCTTCTCTCCTTGATTAGTTTCCATCTGTTGTTGCTTCTTCTCCTGCCTTCTGGAGCTTTGGAGAATAGCTTGACTCCCTCTTCTTTGTGGCAACCCCTGAGATATTGGAAGACTTCTATCATGTCTCCCCTAGTCCTTCTTTTCATTAAACTAGGCATACCCAGTTCCTGCAACCGTTCTTCATATGTTTTATCCTCCAGTCCCCTAATCATTTTGTTGCTCTTCTCTGCACTCTTTCTAGAATCTCCACATCTTTTTTACATCGTGGCGACCAAAACTGAATGCAATAGTCCAAGTGTGGCCTTACCAAGGCATTATAAAGTGGTATTAACACTTCACATGATCTTGATTTTATCCCTCTGTTTATGCAGCCCAGAACTGTGTTGGCTTTTTTGGCTGCTGCTGCACACTGCTGGCTCATATCTAAATGGTTGTCCATTAGGACTTCAAGATCCCTCTCACAGTTACTACTATTGAGCAAGGTACCACCTATACTGTGCCTGTGCATTTGGTTTTAGACCAAATAGACCAAAAGACCCAGGAGTCCTGGAGGGGAAAAACTGAATACTCCTTGATGGCATTACATCTACATGGAGGGAAGTAAGTAGTGAGATACAAGGCTCCCTCTTAGGCTAGGACTCCTCAATATCTTCATCAATGACTTAAATGAGATGACTTAGATGAGGGAATAGAAGGGGAACTCCTCAAATTTGCAGATGACACTTAGCTGGCAAGAATAGCCAGCGTCCCAGAAGACCAGCTGAGGATCCAAAAAGATCTTGACAGATTTGAACAATGGGCCCTATCCAACAACATGAAATTTAATGTGGAGAAAAGCAAAGTTTTACACCTGGGCAGGAAAAATCAAAGATACAAGTACAGACTAGGTGAAACTGGCTCAAAAACATTAGGTATGAGAGGGACCCAGTGGACAATCATTTAAAGATGAGCCAGCTGTGTGTGGCAGCAACCAAACAAGCTAATACAACCCTTGGTTGTAGCAACAGAGGCATAGAATCAAAATCCCGTGAAGTGTTACTACCGCTTTATAAAGCCTTTAGTAAGGCCACCCCACGAATGCTGCATCCAGTTTTGGTCATCACATTACCAAAAAAAAAAGATGCTGAAAGTTTGGAAAAAGTGCAGAGAGGAGCAAAGGCCTGGAAACGTGAAAAACAGTTGCGGGATTTGGGTTTGGTTAGTCTAGGGAAAAGAAGGACCCGGGCGGGACGTGATAGCATAACCTCCCTGGAAAAAAACGATCTGAAGTTGGCAGATTGGAGAAGAAGAAATAATTATGAAATTTAAGGCTGACGGAGGAGGAAGAGGAGGAGATAGATATGATGATAATAGATACAGAAGAACACACACACACACCAATACACAGGGGTCTCCAACCTTGGCAACTTTAAGACTTGTGGACTTCAACTCCCAGCAAAGCTGGCTGAGGAATTCTGGGAGTTGAAGTCCACAAGTCTTAAAGTTGCCAAAGTTGGAAACCCCTGCCAAATCCCAGGGGTTGTGGCCTAGGGGGTGGAGCTCTTGCCTCACAATCAGGAGGTTGTGAGTTCGATCCTAGGTAGAGGCAGATGTAGGGTCTCCTGCTTGGGCCGGGGGTTGGACTAGATGACCTGCAAGGTCCCTTCCAACTCTGTAATAACAGTTCCAGAGGGAATGAATGTTTGGGACATCCTGCTCTAATGAACCTATAATTTTGATGTCTTCCACATCTTAACAGGACCCTTGAGCTGAGCAGCTTTCCTGCAAAATAGATGAGCTTTCCCAGATTTTATAGTGGAATGTTTACAATGGAAGTTGGATGATATATGATATCTTCCCCCACCCCCACTCCAATTTCAGAAATGGAAGGATACCGTTGGGCTAGATTGAGGGAATTGTGTTTTATCGTATTCAGCATTAAGCTTGAAATGGAGCTTAATGTGGAGGACATTAGTGGAGGACAAATCACGTAGAATCACAGGGCTGGTAGGGACCTCAGAGGTCTTCTAGCCCAACCCCCTGCCTGAGGCAGCAGTCCTCACACTATCCCAAACATCATGGTTGTGTGTCTTTTCTTGAAAACTTTCTCAAGGCACCAAATGATTTAATTATAACTAATCAAGGGGAAACACAGAAACAACACAACCTCACCTTGAAGGAAGCAAGCAAGCAAAAATTGAGGAAGGACAGAAGGAGAAGGGAAGGAAGGAAGGAAGTTAGGGAGGGAGGAAGGAAGGAAGACAAAATTTGAGGAAGGAAGGAAGGAAGGAATTAGAAAGGAAGGAAGTTACAGAGGGAGGGAGGGAGAGAGGAAATTAGGGAGGAAGGAAGGAAGACAAAAATTGAGGGAAGGAAGGAAGGAAAAGAGAAGGAAGGAAGAAAGGAAGTTATGGAGGGAGGGAGGAAGAAAGGAAACATTGAGGAAGGAAGGAATTGGAAGGGACGGAAGGAAGGAAGTTGGGGAGGGAGGGAGGGAAGAAGGAAGTTAGGAAGGAAGGAAGGAAGGAAGGAAGACTTTATATAGTTGGAAGCTGTAAGGCCAAAGAGGTTTTAGACGCTCGGTACCACAGTTCCCATGGGGCTCAGCCAGCAGAGTTTGCTGTGAGCCACGGAGCCAGCGCAAGGCATTGCAGCCTGCCATCCAAAGCAGTCAGGGGGGGCGGGAGTTTTGGGGGCAGGAAGCCCCATTGACCAATTTCGGTGCTTTTTGGTGCGTGATGCAATTTGCAACGGTTTTAATTCTTCACTTAAGGCGAGGCTGTGTTGTTTGTTTGTTTGTTTCCCCTTGATTAATTCTAATTAGTTTGTTTCCTCCGCCTACGTTCAGCCCCTAGAAACAGAGGAAAGGAGAAGGAAAGGAGCTTAGGAGCCAGCCCAACCCATTTCTAAACAGATGAGCAGAGTTGGAAGGGACCTTGGAGGCCATCTAGTCCAACCCCTCCTCAGCCAAGCAGGAAACCCTATACTCGTGATGGCGAACCTATCACAGCTGGTCTTCACATGCGCAGGAGCACTGGAAACTGTAAGAACAGCTCCTTCCCCCCGGCCCCCGTGCACATGTGCATGCTGGGAAGATGATGTTCCGGTTTCCGGTGCGTGCATGCGCATCGACCACTTGGTATTCTGGTTCCTGTCTCGCATGCGTGCGTAAAGACCAGTTGGCTGTGCATGTGCGTGCTGGAAACCGAAAGATCATTTTCCCGGTGTGCGCACGCACGCTTTGCGCCTGCTGTTCCAGTTTCTGGCACACGCACACACGCGCGCATGGTCCCATTTCGGCACTCGGTGCCAAAGAGGTTCGCCCACACTGCCCTATATACCTTTTGAGACAAATGGCAGTCCAGTCCCTTCTTGAAAGCTTCCAGTGTCGGAGCACCCACGAATTCTGGTGGCAAGTTGTTCCACTGGTTAATTGTTCTCACTGTCAGGAAATTCCTCCATGATAAGTTTCCATCCGTTGTTTCTTGTCCTGCCTTCAGATGACACACCGACACACCACAAAAACGGTAGCAAAATTCTGTTGGTTACAAGGATGCTTCGACTTATGCTCGTCATAATAGGTGATGAAAACTCTGGACTCCATTAGAGCCATAAGTCAAGGACGTCCTGTATAATAAATACAGGCAGTCCTTGACTTAAAACTCTTCGTTTAGTGACCGTCTGAAGTTACAACCATTTCTGACCGATGGCAGTCCGGTCTCTTCTTGGAAGCCTCCAGGGATGAAGCTCCCACAACTTCCGAAGGCAACTTCTGTTCCAGTGAATATAGAATACCAGGGTTGGAAGGGACCTTGGAGGTCATCTAGTCCAACCCCCTTCCCAAGTAAGAGACCCTACACCCTTTCTGACCGATGGCAGCCCAATCTCTTGAAAGCTTCCAGGAGTGAAGTTCCCACAACTTCCAAAGGCAACTTGTGTTCCATCGCTGGATGGTTCTTACTGTCAGAAAAATTCCTCCTTATTTCTAGATTGAACCTCTCCTTGTTCAGTTTCCATCCATTGTTCCTTGTCTGGCCTTTGGATGCTTTGGAGAATAGCTTGACCTCCTTCCTCCTCTCTGTGGCAGCCCCTCAAATATTGGAAGATGCTATCCTGTCTCCCCTGGTCCTTCTCTTCCCTAGACCAGCCAGGCCCAGTTCCTGCAACCGTTCTCTGTATGTTCTAGCCTCCAGTCCCCTAATCATCTTTGATGCTCTTCTCTGCACTTTTTCTAGAGTCTCAACCTCTTTTTTAATATCGTGGTGACCAAAACTAGATGCAGGACTCTAGGTGTGGCCTTACTAAGGCTTTATAGAGTGGTATTACCACCTCCCTTGATCTTGATTGTATCTCTCCATGCAATTTAGGACTGTGTTGGCTTTTCTGGCTGCCGCTGCAAACGACTGGTTCATATTTAATTTGTATCCCTGACTTAACAACCATTCCTTCAGTGACGTCCGCTTGACGTTAGGGTTGCGCTGAAAAAAAAAGTGACTTAGGACCATTTTTCACACCTACGACCATTGCAGCCTCTGCGTAGTCACGTGATCCAAATTTGGATGCTTGGCAACGGACTCGTATTTGTGACGGTCGCAGTGTCCTGGGGTCACGGGATCGGTTTTTGCAAAAGCAAAGTCAGCAGGGAAACCGGATTTAATTAATTGAACCCAGTGAGCCCAAAATTTACGTTGTTAAGTGAGACAGTGGTTAAGTGAGCTTTCTCCCAATTTTACGACCTTTTCTGGCCACAGTCGCTAAATGAATTGCTGCACTCGTTCACTTATTAACCCGGTTGTTAAGTGAATCCGGCTTCCCCATTGCTTATCAGAAGGTCGCACAAAAGGGGATCATGTGACCCCAGGACGCTGCGTCCGTCATAAATGTGAGTCGGTTGCCAATTTTGAGTCGAGTGATCACGGGGAGGCTGCAACGGTCGTAAGTGTGAAAAACGCCATAAGAGACTCATTGCCGTTGTAACGTCAAAAGGTCACTAAACGAATGGCTGTAAGTGGAGGACTGCCTGCCCTGGGTTGAACTGATTCTTTGATTTATTCGAATTTATTTGTCACCCAGTGGCTTCTTTTTCATGGAAGGAGAAGAACGGACGGTGTGTTTGTGTTTTTGTGTGTGTGTGTGTCCATCCTTGATGCTCTGTGAGCTTGGTTGCTTTCTTGCACATGTTTCATGACCCGACTAGGTAACAACATCAATGCTAGAAGGGAGGGAGGATTTTCAAAGGGGAGGAGGAGGAGGAGGAGGAAGGACTGTGGGGTCCTTGGTGCTCGCTGAACTTGGTTTGTTTTCTTGCAGACGTTTCATGACCCAACTAGGGAACATCATCAATGCTAGAAGGTTCAGTGCTAACTCCCCTCCCTTGTGGCACTGATGATGTTCCCTAGTTGGGTCATGAAACGTCTGCTAGGAAAACAACCCAGCTCAGAGGGCCCCATGGATCCTCATTTCAACCCTGAGCTACAAATATCCTCCTTTCTAACATCATTAGAAGCTAACATCAAAAACATCATCAAAAAAGCACAGCAAAGAATGTTCTTTCTGCGCCAACTCAGAAAGCTCAAACTGCCCAAGGAGCTACTGATCCAATTCTACAGAGGAATTATTGAGTCTGTCATTTGCACCTCTATAACTGTCTGGTTCGGTTCTGCAACCCAACAAGAAAGACACAGACTTCAGAGGATAATTAGAACTGCAGAAAAAATAATTGCTACCAACCTGCCTTCCATTGAGGACCTGGATACTGCACGAATCAAGAAGAGGGCCATGAAAATATTTACAGATCCCTCGCATCCAGGACATAAACTGTTTCAACTCCTACCCTCAAAACGACGCTATAGAGCACTGCACACCAGAACAACTAGACACAAGAACAGTTTTTTCCCGAAGGCCATCACTCTGCTAAACAATTCCCTCAACACTGTCAGACTATTTACTGAATCTGCACTACTATTAATCTTCTCATTGTTCCCATCACCAATCTCTTTCCACTTATGACTGTATGACTATAACTTGTTGCTGGCAATCCTTATGATTTATATTGATATATTGACCATCAATTGTGTTGTAAGTGTTGTACCTTGATGAACGTATCTTTTCTTTTATGTACACTGAGAGCAGATGCACCAAGACAAATTCCTTGTGTGTCCAATCACACTTGGCCAATAAAATTCTATTCTATTCTATTCTATTCTATTCTATTCTGGGAAAGGAGAAGTTGGGGGAACCTTTTCCTAGACGCGAAGGGAAAAGGGGGCGAACGAACCTTTCCCTCTAATTGCAAAACTCGGATGAAGGTTGAAGAAGGATGAAGCATTTGTTTCTCCAGGTATTCTTGGTGGCGGCAAAACCTCCATCCCTAAATTGCTTTCGGCCTCCCCTGCCCAGGGTTTTTAGCCCCCCCTGCTAAAAAAAAAAGTCACATTATGGAAATTAAACCTAGATTGATGCAGGTGTCCTTCCAACTGGGCACCGTTTGGGCTCTGCCGAGCGTGCAGGGCCGGGGGGGGAGGGGCTCAGGATTGGAGAGAGGGAGGGAGGCAACCTGCACACGCGGCATTTTTGGAAAAATAAATGTTAAGATTGCCCTTAAGAAAGGGAGGGATGAGAATTAGAAGGCGGAACCCTTTGCATTGGCACCAGTGCAGAAAAGCTCGTTGATAGAAGAAGGAAGGAGGGAAGGAAGGAAGGAAGGAAGGAAGGAAGGAAGGAAGGAAGGAAGGAAGGAAGGAAGGAAAAAAGGAAGGATATAGAATAGACAGACAGATGAGAGAGATGATAGATAAATGGATGGATAGATGGATGGATGGATGGATAGATATACAGATAGATGAGGGAGATGATAGATATGGATGGATGATAGGATAGACAGATGATAGAGAGAAAGAGAGAGAGATATGGATAGATAGATAGATAGATAGATAGATAGATAGATAGATAGATAGATAGATAGATAGATAGATAGATAGATAGATAGATAGATATAGATGATAAATAGATAGATAGATAGATAGATAGATAGATAGATAGATAGATAGATAGATAGATAGATAGATAGATAGATAGATAGACGGACGGATGATTATATATATATATGTGGATGCGGTGGCTCAGTGGCTAAGGCGCTGAGCTTGTCAATCGAAAGGTCGGCAGCTCAGCGGTTCGAATCCCTGGTGCTGCCGTGTAACGGGGTGAGCTCCCGTGACTTGTCCCAGCTTCTGCCAACCTAGCAGTTCGAAAGCAGGTAAAAAATGCAAGTAGAAAAAATAGGGACCACCTTTGGTGGGAAGGGAACAGCGTTCTGTGAGCCTTTGGCGTTGAGTCATGCCGGCCACATGACCACGGAGACGTCTTTGGACAGCGCTGGCTCTTCGGCTTTGAAACAGAGATGAGCACCGCCCCCTAGAGTCGGGAACGACTAGCACGTATGTGCGAGGGGAATCTTTACCTTTACCTATATATAGAGAGGGGGGGGACGGGGGGAGGGAGGGAAGAAAATATTGTAAAATGGGACAAAACTCACTTAACCAACGTCTCGCTCGGCCACATAAATTTTAGGGTCAATTGTGGTCGTATGTCAAGGACCACCTGTATTTTCTTCTAATTGTTCTTTTCATATTTTATTGATTTTCATTTCATTGATTCTTATTTGTGGCTTTTGTCAGACATTGGACGGGTGTTAACCCCAAGGATTCTTAAATGCCTTTTCAACTTGGATATCTGTCTGGCATGATTCGGTACGTTGTACAGTTAGTCCTTGACTTACGACCCCAATGGGGGACCCTTGCTGAACAAGGTAGTTGTTAAGGGAGTTGCTCCAGATTTTACAAACTTTCTGGCCAGAAAGTGAAGTGAAGTAATTCACTTGTTAAGTGAATCACTGCAGTGATTAAGTTAGTCGCATAGTCAATCTGGCTTCCCCTGTTGACTTTGCTTGTCAGAAGGTCGCAAAAGGGGATCACATCTCTCTCACACACACACACACACACACACATACACACACACACACACACACACGGGACATTGTGTGCGTCATAAATACATGCCGGTTGCCACATGCGCCAGTTTTGATCAAGTGACCTTCAGGATGCTGTGACAGTCGGAACTGCGAGGACTTGTCGTAAAAGACACTTCCTTCCGTTGCCGTTGCAACTTTGAACGGTCGTTAAATGAATGGTTTCTAAGTTCTCAGTTCTACCTTTAAAGGTGCGTGTTTATTTTGTTCACCACAATTCCCAACAGTGTTGTGCGTTCTCCAATACTGGAAGTTTTGAAGAGGAATATTGGAGAACATGGAGAAACATTTGCAAACGCAACGGGTATTAATTGCATTTAGGTGTATAATTTTTCTTCTCTTATAGCAAGAGCACTTAGACTTATATATCGCTTCACGGGGCTTTTATAGCCCTCCCTAAGCGGTTTACAGAGTCAGCCTCTTACCTCCAACCATCTGGGTCCTCATTTTACCCACCTCGGAAGGACGGAAGGCTGAGTCAATCTTGAGCCGATGAGATTTGAACTGCTGAACTGCAGCTGAAGTAGCCTGCCGTGCTGCACTCTAACCACTGCGCCACCTTGGCTCTTTATACCATGTCCTTGCTTTATTTATCGTGCTATTTTTTAATTCCTCCTCCGTGCCCTTCAAACTATCGTAGGTGTGCTGTTATGTGTGCTTGCATGAGTTTAAAAATACATCCATATGGGAAGCGTTTTATATTTTAAACGGTGCATCTTATTGTTGTTGTTGTTAGTTGCGAAGTCATGTCCGACCCATCGCGACCCCATGGACAACGTTCCTCCAGGTCTTCCTGTCCTCTACCATCATCTGGAGTCCATTTAAACTCACATCTACTGCTTCAGTGACTCCATCCAGCCACCTCGTTCTCTGTCGTCCCTTTCTTCTTTTGCCCTCCATCGTTCCCAGCATTCGGCTCTTCTCCAGCGAGTCCTTCTTTCTCATTAGGTGGCCAAAGGATTTGAGTTTCCTCTTCAGGATCTGGCCTTCTAAAGAGCAGTCAGGGTTGATCTCCTCTAGGGCTGACCGGTTGGGTGGCTTTGCAGTCCAAGGGACTCGCAGGAGTCTTCTCCAGCACCAGAGTTCAAAGGCCTCCATTCTTTGGTGCTCAGCCTTCCTTACGGTCCAACTTTCACAGCCATGCATTGCAACTGGGAAAACCATAGTCTTGACTATACGCACTTTTGTTGGCAGGGTAAAGTCTCTGCTTTTTAGTACGCTGTCCAGATTTGCCATAGCTTTCCTCCCCAGAAGCAAAGCGTCTTTTAATTTCTTGGCTGCAGTCCCCATCTGCGGTGATCCTGGAGCCCAGGAAAATAAAATCTGTCACTACCTCCATTTCTTCCCCATCTATTTGCCAGGAATTGAGAGGGCATCTTATTAAGGTGCTTTAAATATGTGGGAACGTCAGTATGGAGCCGACACAGGGATGGCTGCCCTTAGAAACATGATGGGGAAAATGTTACGCTAAAGCAATGGTCTCCAAATTTTGCCCCTTTAAGCCTTGTGGACTTCAACTCCCAGAATTCCCTAGCTGGGAGTTGAAGTCCACAAGTCTTAAAAAATGACCAAGTTTAGAGAGCCCTGCCATGCTGGCTGTGGAATTCTGGGAGTTGAAGTCCACCAATCTTAAAGGGGCCAAGTCAGGAAAAGGCGTGTTGAAAATCAGAAGCTACGTTTTTCAAAATTTAAAAGTTGCCGGACCTCATGGGGTCAACCAAATATGAATCCTGATTGAATGAGTTAATTCTGTTTTGTTGTAAAGCTACCTTGACAGAAATCATGTAGATTTTAAAGTATCTCTTATACAGCATGAGAAACTAGGGAGGGTCCCTTCTGATCCTCTCTCTGCCCTTTTATGCAGCTGAGGGCCACCCAGTCCCTTATCTGACTATTCTTTAAAGCTACATTGTAAGAATTTTGCAAGTCTGAAAATACAACTCTTCCGCTGTCTCCTTTACAACCAGAGAAACTAGGGAGAGTTTCTTCTGAGCTTCCACTCATTATGTAGCTGTGGGCTATGCACTCCTTTGTCTGACTGTTCTTTAAAGCTACATTAACAGAATCTTGCAACTCTGAGAGTACAAATCTCCCACTGTCTCTTTTACAGCCTGAGAAACTAGGGAGGGTCCCTTCTGAGCCTCTTTCTCTTCTCATGGATGCAACTCTGGGCTATGTGCTCTCTTATCTGACCGTTCCCTAAAGCTACATTATTAGAATCTTGTATGTCTGAAAGTACAAATCTCCCACCATCTCTTTTGCAGTCTGAGAAACTTGGGAGGGTTTCTTCTGAGCCTCTTTCTCTTCCCATTATGCAGCTGAAGGCCATGCAGTCTCTTATCTGACCGTTCCCTAAAGCTATATTAACATAAGACTTACATGTTGTAAGTCTGAAAGTACAAATCCCCCACCATCTCTTTTACAGTCTGAGAAACTAGGGAGGGTCCCTTCTGAGCCTCTTTCTCCAACCGTTATGTACCTGTGGGCTGAGCTGTCTCTTATCTGACTCTTCCCTAAAACTACATTATTAGAATCTTGTATGTCTGAAAGTACAAATCTCCCACTGTCTCTTTTGCAGCCTGAGAAACTTGGGAGGGTCCTTTCTGAGCCTCTTTCTCTGCCCTTTTATGCAGCTGAAGGCTATGCAGACTCTTATCTGCTGTTCTCTTGGCAGCCATCTCTTAACCCCAGTCTCCCAAGGTCATTCGCACACACCGTCATACCCACTCATCAGGTTTAAAAATTCACCAGCCAAGACGTTAAGTCACCAATTCAGGTTGGAACTGCTTGGCAAGGGGATTGCCTAGGATCCTAATTTCTTTTTCAACAGACCTGAATAATATAAACCATCTTGGAAATCTCCTAAATTTTAAACGCGAGCTCATGACTTTCTTTTTTCACCAAGCGGGGCTGGCCTGATTGATTTTAATATGGGGGGTTTTAGCGGGTTTTTAATAGGGTTTTAGTTTCTGAAAAATTTTAGCTAATATTTTAAGTATACAGGGGTTGAATCAGATTTTTAAACTTGTTATAGTATTTTAATTTGTTTGGGATTTCTGTTGTTTTATTGGCTGAGTCTTTGGAGAAGGGCGGTATAAAAATAGGAATAAATAAATAAATAAATAAATCCCTTAATTTTTCCCCCCCACTTCTTCTCCAGACTGAAAATGCTGCGTTTAGACCGGAGGACGAATTAGAACACTTGACCAAAAAGATGCTGTATGACATGGATAATCCACCTTCGGAAGACTATTTTGGTGAGTTGGATGATTGCCCTTGCATTTTTTTTGCGACTGAAAAAAGTGACTTACGACCGGTCTTCGCACTTACGACCATTGCAGCTCTCCCCCTCCCAGTCACGTGATTTGGGAACTTAGCAACCGGCGTGTATTTATGATCGCTGCAGCATCCTGAGGGTCACCTGATCGCCAGTCGTGACCTTCTCAGCTGGCTTTAACAGTAACAGAGTTGGAAGGGACCTTGGAGGTCATCTAGTCCAACCCCCTGCTCACGCAGGAGACCTATATTAGGGATTCAAACCGCCCAACTGCCGACTTTACTGAGCGACGAGCTCAGCATCTTAGCCACTGAGCCACCTAGCCAAGCAAAGTCAGTGGGGGGGAACCGGATTCGCTTAACGACCGCATGATTCATTAACAACTCCAGTAATTCATTTAACAACCGAGGAGTTCACTTAACAACTGCAGCGATTCACTTAACAACCAGGACGAAAAAGTCATAAAATTTGGGATCGACTCACCTAACAACCAACTTACTGAGGCACAGAAATTCTGGTGTCAGTTGTGGTCGTAAGTCGAAGACTGCCTGAATCAAAAAGCTGGGAGATCTGTTGTTCAAAGGGGGAAAAAAAGTATTTTAAGAAATCTGTACGTTTGCTTGTTCTCAGATCCTTGTCTTTAGAAATCTGAGATAATTATGAAATACCGGTGGCAGGGAGTTTCCCAGGCATTTTGTTTTACGCCGGGAAAAAAGTTAATTTTCAGAGCCAAAGCATTTGGCTGTGGGTGTCTTATGGGCTTGGCCTGTACTGTAGGGTCTCCAAACTTTTAAGACTTATGGACTTCAACTCCCAGAATTCCTCAGCCAGCCACACCTGGTTTTTTTCCCCCCTCCTATCCCTAAAGCGGAGAGATTGCAGAGGAAGGGATGACAAGAGAGTAAGCTATGCTGGCTGGGGAATTCTGAGAGTTGCTCTTCAGACTGGGCAAGATGTGCCCATCCCACGCCAGAAAATGAAAACCTAGAAACCAACAATCTACCTTGACCGCAATTGATGTTGGACAATTTCTGCGGAGAAATTCAATGTCATAGAAACTTCTTCTCCGCCCAGGTTTGTGCATCCGAGCATTAGGTCAACTGCACTGGAACGCATTTTTAAAAAAAACCTGTTGAGAGCTGCAATTTTTTTGAATGGAGAGACCTAATTAACTGAGCTGGAAAGCTTCAGGCCATTATCATAATTCATGAGTATAACTTGGTCCAAATTATTACATCTGAAAAGGCAAGCAGGATTTGAAAAGGTCATTGGCTGGTTCTGCTCTTTTCTGTCTTTCTTCCTTTTCATTTCCAGCCCCCTCATCTGCCTGTTTTTCAGATAGTCCTCGAATTATGTTGACGGTTGTGACCAAAATAGGTAGGTAGGTAGGTAATTAGATAGATAGATAGATAGATAGATAGATAGATAGATAGATAGATAGATAGATATGGACAGAAAGAGAAAGAGAGTGTTGGATGGATGGGTGGGTGGATGGACGGAAGGATGGACAGATAGATATAGGTAGGTAGGTAGGTAGATATGGACGGATAGATAGATAGATAGATAGATAGATAGATAGATAGATAGATAGATAGATAGATAGATAGATAGATAGATAGAAAAATAGAAAAATAGAAAGATAGATAGATAGATAGATAGATAGATAGATAGATAGATAGATAGATAGATAGATAGAAAAATAGATAGATAGATAGATAGATAGATAGATAGATAGATAGATAGATAGATAGATAGATAGATAGATAGGGATGGATGGATGGATTGGCAGAGAAAGAGGGAGAGAGAGAGAGAGAACAAAACTTCAAATATCTGTTGCTAAGCATTGCTAAGCACCCAAATTTGGATCGCCAGACTGTTGGGATGCTGCCATGGTCGTAAATGCAAGGAGTGGTTGTAAGTCACTTTCTTCAGTGCTGTTGCAACTTACAACAGACACTAAATGGACAGTTGTAAGGCGAGGACTTCATATATTCAGCGTTCTGTGTGGCTGAACATTGCTCGTGTTCGGGGCCAGACCAATTAAACCCCAAGTAACTGCATTCACACAACCAAGTTAATCATGATTTGTTGTTAATGGGCCTTTTTGGAGAGCTTCTGTTTTGTGGTTCTGTGCAAAGCCCGCATGTCCCACTTAAACATCACAATTGTGTCTTTCCGATGCTTAACCGAGTCGCCTCCGGCTGGTTTGAAAGACCAAAAACCTGTTCAGGAAGGCAGAGGTAGTCCTCGGCTTACAACATTCGTTTAGCGACCGTTTCAAGTTATAACGGCATTGAAAAAAATTGATTGACAACCAGACCTCACACTTACGACCGTTGTAGCATCCTTAGGTGATCAAAATTCAGGCATTTGGCAACAGTTCATTTAGTGACCGTTCAAACTTACAATGACACTGAATAAAGTGACTGAGGACCACGTTTCACACTTACGACCATTGCAGCGTCCCTGTGGTCAGGTGATCAGAATTCAGAGGCTTGGCGACGGACTCGTATTTATGACGGTTGCAGTGTCCCGGGGTCACGTGATCCCCTTTTGCGACTGTCTGGCAAGCAAAGTCAATGGAGAAACCAGATTCGCTTAACGACCAGGTTATTAAATTAACACCTGAAGTGATTCACTTAACAACTCTGGCAAGAAAGGTCGTAAAATGGGCAAAATTCACTTAACAAATGTCTCACTTCCCAACAGAAACGCTAGGGTCCATTGTGGTCATAAGTCGAGGACTACCTGTATGCACAACGCATGCAGCGTCCGGGGGTCACCATTTATGACCTGCCCAGCCAGTTTCCGACAAGCAAAATCAAAGATCATAGTGTAAGCCGCCCTGAGTCTTCGGAGAAGGGCGGGATATAAATGCAAATAAAAAAAAGAGGGAAGCCGGATTTGCTTAACAAATATAATGATTCACTTAACAGCTGTGGCCAGAAGGGTCATAAACTGGGACAAAACTCACTTAATACCTGCCTGGATCGCTTAGCAATGGGAATTTTGAGCCCAAGGACTATATATATATATTTTTTAAAATACTTTATTAAACTTTTTTACATTAAAAGCATAAAAAAAAGGGGGGGGAAAAGGCTTATATCATTTAAAAGCTTATTTGTGGTGTTTTTCATCTAACAATAATCCATGCAATAATGACAAACATTAAATTATACATATTTGTGTTCTTATTTTATCTATTGATTATGTTTAGTAACTAAATATTCCTATCTCCTTTCCATCCATCCATACCACCGTTCCCATATACCATAAAATACTGATGTCTCCTTATCCTTCAGACTCAAAGTTAGTTTGTCCATTTCTGCGCAATTCATAATCTTTTGTACAATAAGTCTCTCTGTGGGCACACATGGCTGTTTCCAACATTGAGCGAAGGCCATCCTAGCAGCAGTTAATATATGTAGTATTAAATATTTTATACTCTTCACGTATTTTTTTTTAAAGATCCCCAATAAAAAAAGTTCGGGTTCTAGATCCAATTGTTCATTCGTGATTTCTTGTAGCCACTTTTTAATTTTTAACCAATATTTACGTGCTTCGGGGCAAGACCACCACATATGATAATATGTTCCCTCTTTATTTTTACATTTCCAGCATATGGGAGACATTTTGGGAGACATTTTCGCTAATCTCGAAGGGGGCAGGTGCCACCTATAGAACATAGCCCAAGGACTATATTAACCATCATAAATATGAGCTGGTCCGAATTTTGACCATGGGGAGGACGACTTAACAACTGCAGAGTTTCACTTAACAACCATGGCAAAAAAAAAAAAAAAGGTGGCGGGAGCAGAAACAAGTCGCTGAACAGCTGCCTTGCTTAATAACAGAAATTCAAATGGTGGTCGTAAGTTGAGGACTAGCCATATCCAAGAACTGGGAGATCTGATGTTCAATGGAAGAGGGGAAAAAGAGATTTATTTTAATATTTTTTTTTGGAAAAAGATCTTTCTCTTTTCTTTTTTCTGGGTGACTTTGAGCCATCAGTTTTCTGGCTGCTTGTGTTATACGCACGGGGTTTGTGTTATCAGCACAAATTCCACACACACAAACAAACACACAGGAAGGAGGGGGGGCGGGAAACAGCGAATATTTCAACAAGTCTTCCCCTCCTGAACTTTGACAGAGAGAAAACAGGTTCTTAATATATTTAATATATATTTTCTTGGCGTGCAAAACGCATCCAGGAATAGTTTCAGGCTATACTCGTGTGACGCACAAACACAAAATTAGCAGGCAATATATTTAGTGACTGTTACGAAGTTACGACGACACTGAAAAAATGGACGTAGGACCGTTTCTTTCACACTTAATGACTGTCGCAGTTTGTCTACAGTCACGTGATCAAAATTCGGACGCTTGGCCACTGACTCATAGTTATGACGGTCGTCGTGTCCCCGGGTCACGTGATCCTCCTTTTGCGTCCTTCTGTCATGCAGTAGGGAAGCTGGATTCGCTTAACAACCGTGTTCCTAACTTAACAGTGGTCGTTATTCACTTAACAACGGTGGCAAGAAAGGATGTAAAACGGGGCATGACTCACTTAAAAAGAGTGTTGCTTCGTAACAAAATTGAGGACTCCCTGTACATGGTAGTAGAGATAGTCTTCAACTTACGACTATCCCTTATATTGGCACCAAAAAAAAGGTGACATATGACCAGTCCTCACATTTACGACTGTCGTAGAATCCCTATGCTCACATGATCAAAATCCTGGTGCAGTTGCAAACCAGCATGTACTCACAAGGGTTGCAGAGTCTCTGTTCATGGGATTGTCATTAGCCACGGAGTCACTGGGGGAAGTCGGATTTGCTTAATGACTGTGTGATTCACATAACGACTCCGTGTCTCATTAAACAACTGTCTTCCTCAGCCATGGAAATTCTGCTTCCAATTGTCCTTGTAAATTGAAGACGATCTGTAGTTAAGGAAGGAAGGAAAGAAAGAAGGAAGGAAATGATGGAGGGAGAGATGGAGGGAGGGAGGAAGGAAGGAAAGAAGAAAGGAAAAGAGGGAGGGAGGGAGGAAGAAAGGAAGGAGGGAATATGAAGGAAGGGAGAAAGGAAGGAAGGAAAAGTGGAAGTGAGGGAGTGAGGAAGGAAGGCAGGAGGGAGGGAGAGAAGGAAGGAAGGAGGGAAGGAAGGAAATGATGGAGGGTGACCGGAGCAAGGGAGGCAAGGAAGGAGGGAGGCAGGGAAGGGAGGAAAGAAGAAAGGAAGGAAGGAAAAAGGAGGGAGGAAGAACGGCAGGAGGAAGAGAATGAGGAAGGAAGGAAGGAAAGAAAGAAGGAAGGAAATGATGGAGGGAGAGATGGAGGGAGGGAGGAAGGAAGGACGAAAGGAAAAGATGGAGGGAGGGAGGAAGAAAGGAAGGAGGGAATATGAAGGAAGGGAGAAAGGAAGGAAGGAAAACTGGAAGTGAGGGAGTGAGGAAGGAAGGCGGGAGGGAGGGAGAGAAGGAGGGAAGGAAGAAAATGATGGAGGGTGACCGGAGCAAGGGAGGCAAGGAAGGAGGGAGGCAGGGAAGGGAGGAAAGAAGATAGGAAGGAAGGGAAAAAGGAGGGAGGAAGAACGGCAGGAGGAAGAGAATGAGGGAAGGAAGGAAGTAGAAAGAAAGAAGGAAGGAAGGAAGGAAGGAAGGAAGATGAGAATATAAGGAGGGAGGGAGGATGGGTAGGATGGAAGGAAGGAAGGAAGGAAGGAAGAAAGAGGAGAATAAAAGGAGGGAGGGAGGGAGGGAGGGAAGGAAAAGCGCATGAGAGATACAGGATTAACGGAAGAGGTCTGAATAAAGGTGATCTCAGACTGTGGAGCTGAAAAATAGCTGCCTAGCAGTGAACCTGCAAGATGGTTTATTGGGACCTTAGTTTATGGGGAGGGGGCCATATATATTCATCACTCCTCCCCCCCCCCACCCCGCATTTCAAATTCAACAAACGTTTTGATTTTGGCTCTCGGTTGGGAAAGGAAAAATTAATCACTAAAGCTCCTTAAAGCCAGAACATTTGGTGCAGATTTCACAGGCTTTTATTAGTGTCCCTGTGACTCATAAAATTGCATCCAGACTGAAGTTTCTACTTACTTATTTATTCATCAAGTTTATATGGACACCCATCCCACGAAAAAGGGACATTGGGCCACGTTGTACGAGTTTCTAAAACAATTAACATGTAAAGCGTTCGGTATTTTTTTTTTTAAATTGTATTTTTTTATAATAATTTATGTACATTATAAATAAAAATCCTCGACTTACGACCACAATTCAGCCCACAAAATTTCCATTGCTAAACGAGATGGCCATTAAGTGAGTTTTTTTGCCTCCTTTTTATGACCTTTCTTGCCACCGTCGTTAAGCAAATCGCAGCAGCGGTTAACTTTAGTCACATGGTCGTTTGAGTGAAACAGGCTCCCCCATCGACTTTGCTCATCCGACGGTCGCTAAAGCGGAATTGCACGACCCTCCCGGGGACACTGCGACCGTCATAAATTGAGTCAGTGGCCAAGCGTCCAAATTTTGATCGTGTGACCAAGAGGATGCTGCCATGGTCGTAAGTGCGAGGAACGGCCGTAAGCCCCTTTTTTCAGTGCTACTGTAATAGTCAGTAAACAAATGGTCATTAAGTCGAGGACTCCCTGTTTCCAAGCTCCTTTTTGGACTTTTTTCACCCTGTAATGAAACATTAAGCTGGCCGTTGCCGTCCGGATGTGATCAATATACAGTCTTCTGGACAATATTCTTGGCAATCCCTCTTGAAGACAACTTCCAAAAAACACAACTCGGAGATAGATCTGGTGTCTTTCCAAACCACAATCTTCATAAATAAATTGGGGCGACGTTTTGAGCTTCCGTTTCTCTTCGAGATGCCATAAAACAATCGGGACACTCGCCGGGGAAGGTTCCAGCGTGTAGAATTTGTGTTGTGCTTCAACACAACACGAGTTTCAAAGCCAGGATTGAACTTTAAGGGTGAGGTCATTAACCCGGGAGCTCTTCCCAGGTTGAGGGGCTTCTTGGTCGGTTGGACGGCAGTCCCAGGTGGGTCCTGCTTCCCCTCCCCCCAAACAGCAGAGAACTGTGGTCTAGTATAGGGTTTTTTCCTCCGACCTCTAAAGCAGAGAGATTGCAGAGGAAGGGATTACAAGAGAGTAAGCTTTGCTGGCTGAGGAATTCTGGGAGTTGAAGTCCACAAGTCTTAAAGTTGCCAAGGTTGCAGGCCCCTGGTCTAGGTCTCCTAGCTGGAGAAAGTGGCCATGTGTCTTTCAATATATCGCCCACATTTTGATGGCCTCCTTTAAGGAAACATTCTTCCCTGTTAAGTTTTCCAGAATCATTGGCTGTATCTGATGTATGATTTAACCAAGTTGCTGGGTTCATCCAGAACTTTGGGGCCATAAATGGACGACATGGGCTGAATTGCACTGATGATGTTAGATAGTTAGGTCTGGAAGAAGTTAGCCAAGTTCAGACAGCACCAAGCACCTCACAGTCCTCCTCCTCCTCTTCATCTCTGTACACCCTGCTCCCTTCTAACACTGATGATGTTACCTAGTCAGGGAATGAAACATCTGCAAGAAAACAACCAAGTTCAGAGAGCACCAAAGATTCCATAAAGTCCTCCTCCTTCTCCCTTCTTCTCTGCCATTTCCCCCTTTCCTTCTCCTTCTCTTCTTCCTCCTCCAACATCATCGCCATTTCTCCTCGTCTCCACAAACCCCACTCCCTTCCACCACTGATGATGTTCCCTCCCCTGTTTCCCCCAAAATAAGACCTCCTCTGATAATAAGACCAAGCGCTTATTTCAGGGTTCAAAAAAATATATAAGACAGGGTCTGTTGTGTCTGCGCCCCCTGAGCCGGGGCCCCTGCCAGAAAGTGACTTGGAAAGTGAGAGGGAAGGGCCGTCAGGACTTACCTTGGGAGCACCGGCTTCCCTGGCTCAGCTCCAGGAGCCATAGGCAGGCCAGGTGGAGGAGATAACGAGGCCTCCGTCCCCTGACTCTTCCCTCCTCCCAGGCCACGCCTCCAGACCCAGCTGATGGCAATCAGGCCTGGCTGGACCCTAGGTTTCGTAGGCAGGAGAGGCGGGAACAACAGAAGCAGGGGTGGGGCAGGCCTAGGAAGGGCTGAGTCATGGAGCCACACCCCACAGGATATAAAACCAGCAAGGGCTGCTATACCCCTTCGTGGCAAGCAAATCAACTGCTTAACCAGAGCTGAAGTACTGTTTGTTCCTGGTTGACTCATCAAGAGAGATAACAGAGGCACTTGGCAGACGCTCGCTAGTTTGCTGCCAGAAGCTGATAGTTGCTGGCTAATTAAGTTATTGCTCAGACTGAGGCGAGGGGGACAGAACAGGGTCTTATTTTCGGGGAAACTCTGTAGTCAGGGAATGAAACGTCTGCAAGAAAACTACATGGACCTCACGATTCAACCCTGAGCTACTCATACTTGTTTCTGTTAGACCCAACATTTTTGTCTTGCTGCCAAAACATCTTACCACCAAGCTCAGAGAAAGCACCAACGAGCTGAATTTGACACCACGTCCTAGGCCGCAGAGGAGCAAACCAGGGTTAGCCCTCAACATACTTAACACGTTGTGTGAACATGGACTCGGGAAAGGGTGTCGTGGAAGCCAAAGGCCTGGATCGGATGGTTTTTGGTTGACTTAAATCCGTCTCTTTGTCCCTCCCAGGCCGTTGCGCCCGTTGTGGGGAGAACGTGGTAGGAGAAGGAACCGGTTGTACCGCGATGGACCAAGTCTTCCACGTCCACTGCTTCACCTGCATGATTTGCCATAACAAGCTCCGCGGACAGCCCTTCTACGCGGTGGAGAAGAAGGCCTATTGCGAGCCTTGCTACATCGTGAGTATTTTATTACTTGTTTTATTTATTTGTCAGTCATATATAAGATAACAGGTAAAAGTGTAAACATAATTTGGATACATGAAAAGAGTAAGTAAAAAGGAATATTAGGACAGGGATGGTGGGCACTCAGGTGCGCTTATGCACGCCCCTTACAGACCTCTTAGGAATGGGGTGAGGTCAACACTAGACAGTCTAAGCTTAAAGTTTTGGGGGTTTGGGGAAGAAACTACAGAGTCAGGTAGTGCATTCCAGGCGTTGACAACTCTGTTACTGAAGTCGTATTTTCTGCAATCGAGTTTACCTTGAGTTTGTATCTATTGTGTGCTCGTGTATTGTTGTGGTTGAAGCTGAAGTAGTCATTTACAGGGAGGACATTGTGGTAGATAATTTTCTGTATTATGCTTGGGTCAGGTTGAAGTCGGCATAGTTCTATGTTGTCTAAGGCCAAAATTTGGAGTCTGGTGGCATAAGGTATTTTGTTGCGAGCAGAGGAGTGGAGGACTCTTCTTGTGAAATATCTCTGGACACGTTCAATTATATTAATGTCCGATATGCAGGGCGGGTTCCAGACAGATGAGCTGTATTCAAGAATTGGTCCAGCAAATGTTTTGTACGCTCTAGTTAGTAGTACAATATTACCAGAGAAGAAGCTACGCAAGATTAGGTTAACAACTCTTAGTGCCTTTTTGGCAATGCTGTTACAGTGGGCTCTGGCACTTAGATCTTTAGAAATGAGTATTCCAAGGTCCTTGACAGAGCAGAGGGTCAACTATAAGGTCATATCCATCTAATTTGTATTTTATGTTTTGATTTTAACCCTCCTCCTTTTCCATGTCATGCGCGGTGGGCCTCTGATGAGCTTCAGGTGTCTTGGACTTCAGCTCATCCTTCCAAAGCTCAGCCACGAAATTGTGTTGGGTGTGCAAGGACAAAGTCAAAGTTGGAAGGTCCAGTTAAACTTATTTATTGCTAATCGTGCCTGGCGACCAGATTAACGGAACACAGGGGATCCTTTAACCAAAGGTGGTTTTTTCCAAGAGGCAACTGGACTTTCTGGTTTGTCTTTTGAAGACGTTTCGCTTCTCATCCAAGAAGCTTCTTCGGCTCTGACTGGAGGATGGGGAAGGGAAGTCTAGTCAGAGCCGAAGAAGCTTCTTGGATGAGAAGCGAAACGTCTTCAAAGAAAAACCAAGAAAGTCCAGTTGCCTCTTGGAAAAAAAGCACTTTTGGGATAACCCTGACCTGGATGACTGGGATGAAGGGAGGGTAGGATGGTTGGATGGATGGAGGGAAAAATGGATGGAGGGATGGAGAGATGAAGGGATAGGAGAGAGGGAGGGAAGGATAGAGGGATGAAAGGATAAATGGAGGGAGCGATGGATGGATAGATGGATGGGTGGATGGATGGATGGGCAGAGGGAGGGATGGGTGGATAGAAGAGATGGATGGATGGAAGAATGGATGGAGAGGATGAAGAGATGAAGGATGGATGGAGGGAAGGATGGAGGAAGAGGGAAGGGTGGGTGGAAGGGATGGATGGAGATAGGGAGGGAGGAAAGGATGGAGTAGGAGGGAAGGATGGATGGAAGAATGGATGGTGGGATGGAGGGAGGGATGGAGGGAGAGAAGGATGGATGAAGGGAAGGATAGACAAAGGGATGGAAGGAAGGAGGAAGGGAGAGATGGATGCATGGATGGATCTTTGCCCACCAGCCCTTTGTAGACCAAGAGTTGAGGGTGTCTGTCCTCCTGCTTCTGACCAGAAGATCTTCCAGTTTTGGTGTCAGCCATTCCCTCTTGGCTCTCCTGCAGCTTGAAAGCCCCTCCTCCGCATCAGGTTTTGTGCCGTCAAAAGGCTCAAACATTTCATAATCGTATTACTCAACGCGCTTCATTAGCCTGAGTGGAGTCCTGGCAGGAGCTCAGCAGCCGCCCGCCCGGCCGGCCTAGGAGGGAAGAAGATAAGCAGGAAAATGGAGGGGGACTCGCTTTTTCCTTCCTCCTCCTCCTCCTCCTCTTCCCCGTCCCGATTCATCATCAGCTCTTCAATAAGGCATAAAAAATATTAGTCCGGCTGAAATGGAGCAGAAGAGAAGGTGGCTGGCCCATGGACCCCGTGCAGACCCCACCCACAGCTCGAGAGGGGACGGTCAGACGGTCAGACTAAATGTGATAGAGGGAAGGCTTTCTCCTTCTCCTTCTCCATCTTTCCTCCTTTTCCTTTTCCACCATCACCATTTCTCTTTCTATAGCACCACTTTCTCCTCCTTCTACATCATCATTATCTCTTGTTTTCCTTCCTCTTCCACCTCCTCCTTTCTTCTTCCCCTCCTCTTCCTCTTTCTTCTTCCCCTCCTCCTCTTTCTTCTTCCCCTCTGCTTCCTTTTTCTTCTTCTCCTTCTTTTCTCCTCCTTCTTCCCTCCTCCTCTTTCTCCTCCTCTTCTTCTTCTTCTTCTTCTTCTTCCTCTTCTTTCTTCCCTCCTCCTCCTTTCTTCTTCGTTCTTCCTCCTCCTCCTTTCTTCTTCTCCTTTCTTCTTCTCCCCCTCCTCTTTCTTCTCCTCCTCCTTCTTTCTTCTTCTCCCCCTCCTCAACCTCCACTTTCTTCTCCTCCTCCTCCTTTCTTCTTCTCCTTTCTTCTTCTCCCCCTCCTGTACCTTCTCCTCCTCCTCCTTTCTTCTTCTCCTTTCTTCTTCTCCCCCTCCTCAACCTTCTCTTTCTTCTTCTCCTTCTGCTAATCCTCCTCCTCCTTGCAATCCCTTCTCCCTTCTAGCACTGATGATTTTCCCTCGTTGGGTCATGAAACGTCTGCCAGAAACACACACTCCCCCACCGTCCAGAGACCACCCAGGACCCCTCATTTCAACCTACACATATTCTCCTTTAAATTTCTGAGGGAAACCGCAGCTCAGGATAACTCACCGCCATAGAGCCCATTGGTGGCAACCTGCTGCATTTGGGAGTTAGTATCTCCGGGGTTGGAGGTGTTGCGTGGTGTGCGTTGCATATGGCAGATGCCTCTGTGTGTGTGCGTGATCTAGCATATTGTGCTACCTCAGCTTCCCTGATGATGCCCTGGATCGTGTGAACCCAGAAAACGGGTGAATCCACTTAGCAGATTCCATGGGTTGTCTGAACGCAGCGCTGACCCAAATTATCAGAAAGGTTTCCTTCCAAGCCACAAAAGAGAGTGAAGTTTCCCAGAAACAACTTCCAGTAGGCGATGAACATTTTTATTCCAGAATAGAACAGAACAGAACAGAACAGAATAGAATAGAAATTGGAAGAGAGTAGATAGGATAGGATAGGATAGGATAGGATAGGATAGGATAGGATAGGATAGGATAGGAATTGGAATTGGAATTGGAATTGGAATTGGAATTGGAATTGGAAGAGAGTGAATAGAATAAGAATAGAATAGAATAGAATAGAATAGAATAGAATAGAATAGAATAGAATAGAATAGAATAGAATAGAATAGAATAGAATAGAATAGAATAGAATAGAAATTGGAAGAGAGTAAATAGGATAGGATAGGATAGGATAGGATAGAAATTGGAAGAGAGTAAACAGAATAGAATAGAAAATAGAATAGAATAGAATAGAATAGAATAGAATAGAATAGAATAGAATAGAATAGAATAGAATAGAAATTGAAAGAGAGTAAATAGGATAGGATAGGATAGGATATTATAGGAATTGGAAGAGAGTGAATAGAATAGAATAGAATAGAATAGAATAGAATAGAATAGAATAGAATAGAATAGAATAGAATAGAATAGAATAGAATAGAAATTGGAAGAGAGTAAATAGAATAGAATAGGAACAGAAACAATCAGAATGGAGCTGGAAGGGACCCTGGAGGTCTTCTAGTCTAATCCCCTGCTCAAGCAGGAGACCCTCCACCATTTCTGTCAAATGGCAGTCCAGTCTCTTCTTAAAAATTTCCAGTGTTGGAGCATTCACAACTTCCAGAGGCAAGTAGTTCCACTGGTTAATTGTTCTCATTGTCAGGAAATTTCTCCTTAGTTCTAAGTTGCTTCTCTCCTTGATTGGTGTCCACTCATTGCTTCTTGTCTATCATGCTGCTATCATGTCTCCCCTAGTCCTTCTTTTCATTAAACTAGACATACGCAGTTCCTGCAACCATTCTTCATATGTTTTAGCCTCCAGTCCCCTAATCATCTTTGTTGCTCTTCTCTGCACTCTTTCTAGAGTCTCAACATCTTTTTTACATCGTGGCGACCAAAACTGGATGCAATATTCCAAGTGTGGCCTTACCAAGGCATTATAAAGTGGCACTAACACTTCACGTGATCTTGATTCTATCCCTCTGTTTATGCAGCCCAGAACTGTGTTGACTTTTTTAGCAGCTGCTGCACACGGCTGGCTCATATCTAAATGGTTGTCCACTAGGACTCCAAGATCCCTCTCACAGGTACTACTATTGAGCAAGGTACCATCTGTCCTATACTATACCTGTGCATTTGGTTTTCCTTGCCTAAATGTAGAACCTGACTTTTGTCACCCTTGTATTTCATTTTCTTAGATAGGGGCCCAGTGTTGAAGTCTTTTGAGATCCTTCTGTATCTTGAGTCCGTCTTTTTGGGGCGTTGGCAGCTTTTGTTCTGCATTGCAAAACGCGGTCAAGTGAACAGGAAACTCCCAATTCTTCATATCTGACCGGGCTATTTTCTAGAAATTAAATGTTGGATGAGCAGAAATAGCTTTTTTACTTACTGGTGCAGAAAATCGGCTTTTGATTCCAAACCATACCTGCTGTATGTTTGTTTGTTTTTCCTCCCCCCCAGTAAAAGATTAAAAAGGACCAAAATAGCAACCGAGAGAGAGAGAGAGAGAGAGAGAGAAAGAAAATAATAAATAAATAAATGAGATACAAAAGAATACACACACACACGCAAATACGCAAAACGGACACACAAACACCCTCCCGTTTTTTAAAAATCCCTTATTTTTAATTTTGTCCCCCAACCAAATTGGAAGGTAATTTACCGAAAAAGATTCTCAGCGCAATGCAGCTCGACAATTTGAATGTTAACGGCTTGTGGAGGGATCATTAAAGACAATTATGTTCCTTTTCCTTCCCCCCCCTTCCCCCCCCCCGAAGGGGCTGAAGAATCCTTAACGACTTACCTGCAAAACAAGAAATACGAAATTCATTTAAAAAATATACGTCGCGTTTTGAAGACATGGCACAGCCGAGTCTGGTGGTAGCCCCTGCGGGATGTGCTTGTGTTTGTGTTGGATCGATTTGCAGGGGGTCCTCGACTTATGACCACCATTGAGCCCAACGTTTCTATGCGAGGTGGTTAAAAGTCAGTTTTGCCCCATTTTACGACCTTTCTTAGGCCACCGCTGTTAATAATAATAATAATAATAATAATAATATTTTAATTTGTATACCGCCCTTCTCCCGAAGGACTCAGGGCGGTGAACAGGCAGATAAAATACAAATATACACAATAGTTAAAATATCCCTTAAAAAACTAATTTAAATGTGCCCAAATATTAAAATAACATACACCCCCATAAGATTATAAAACTTTAAAAACCCATCAAATTTAAAATTAAAAATCAAGCTAGTCCAGCCATACGAAATAAATAAGTTTTAAGTTCGCGGCGAAAGGTCCTAAGGTCAGGTAGTTGTCGAAGTCCGAGGGGAAGTTCGTTCCACAGGGTAGGAGCCCCCACAGAGAAGGCCCTCCCCAGTCAACATTGTTTGGCTGACGGCACCCTGAGGAGTCCCTCTCTGTGGGAACGTACCGGACGATGGGAGATAGAGGTTGGCAGTAGACGGTCCCGTAGATAGCCCGGTCCTAAGCCATGGAGCGCTTTAAAGGTGGTAACCAATACCTTGAAGCGCACCCGGAAAACAACAGGTAGCCAGTGCAGCCTGCGCAGGATAGGTGTTACGTGGGAGCTCCGAACCGCTCCCTCGATAACCCGTGCAGCCGCGTTCTGAACTAGCTGAAGTCTCCGGGTGCTCTTCAAGGGGAGCCCCATGTAGAGAGTATTGCAGTAGTCCAGACGAGAGGTCACGAGAGCATGAGTGACCGTGCATAAGGCATCACGGTCCAGGAAGGGACGCAACTGGCGGATCAGGCGAACCTGATAAAATGCTCTCCTGGAGACGGTCGCCAAATGATCTTCAAAGGACAACCGACCATCCAGGAGTGCGCCCAAGTTGCGTACCTTCTCCATCGGGCCAATGATTCACTCCCGACAGACAGCCGCATCTGCAGCTGACTGTACCGAGGTGCCGGCATCCACAGCCACTCCGTCTTGGAGGGATTAAGTTTGAGCCTGTTCCTCCCCATCCAGACCCGTACGGCTTCCAAACACCGGGACAGCACTTCGACAGCTTCACTGGGGTGGCCCGGGGTGGAAAAGTACAGCTGAGTGTCATCAGCGTACAGTTGGTATCTCACCCCAAAGCCACTGATGATCTCACCCAGCGGCTTCATATAGATGTTGAACAGGAGGGGTGAGAGAATCGACCCCTGCGGCACCCCACACATGAGGCACCTTGGAGTCGATCTCTGCCCCCCTGTCAACACCGTCTGCGTCCGGTCAGAGAGGTAGGAGGAGAACCACCGATAAACGGTGCCTCCCACTCCCCCTCCAACCGGCGCAGCAGGATACCATGGTCGATGGTATCAAAAGCCGCTGAGAGGTCTAATAGGACCAGGGCAGAGGAGTAACCCTTGTCCCTGGCCCTCCAGAGATCATCCACCAGTGCGACCAAAGCTGTCTCCGTACTGTATCCGGGCCGGAAGCCGGACTGGAACGGGTCTAGATAGACAGCTTCCTCCAGGTACTGGGGTAGCTGACATGCCACCACACTCTCTACAACCTTCGCCGTGAAGCGAAGATTGGAGACTGGCCGGTAATTCCCTAAAACAGCTGGGTCCAGAGGAAGGCTTCTTGAGGAGGGGTCTCACCACCGCCTCTTTCAAGGCAGCGGGAAAGACCCCCTCCCGCAAAGGAAGCATTTGTAATCCCCTGGAGCCAGCCTCGTGTCACCTCCTGAGTAGCCAGTACTAACCAGGAGGGGCACGGATCCAGTAAACATGTGGTGGCATTCAGCCTACCCAGCAACCTGTCCATGTCCTCGGGAGTCACAGGATCAAAGTCATCCCAAACCACCTCAACAAGACGGGTCTCGGAGCCCTCGCCTGGGTCTACCCAATTTTGATCCAATCCGTCCCGAAGCTGAACGATTTTGTTGTATAGATAACCGTTAAACTCCTCGGCACGCCCTTGTAGGGGGTCCTCCCGCCCCTCCTGTTGAAGGAGAGAGCGGGTCACCCGAAACAGGGCGGCCGGGTGGTTATCTGCCGATGCAATGAGGGAGGAAACGTAGGAACGCTTCGCATCCCTCATTGCCACTAGGTAGGTCCTACTATAGGACCTAACTAGTGTCCGGTCAACCTCAGAACGACTGGATCTCCAGACACTCTCTAGGCGTCTTCTCCGGCGCTTCATCTCCCTCAGCTCCTCGGAGAACCAAGGAGCTGGTTGAGACCGACGCCGGGTCAGAGGCCGCAAAGGCACGACACGGTCCAAAGCTCCAGCCGCGGCCTGTTCCCAGGCCACGACTAGTTCTTCAGTCGAGTCGTGGGCCAGGTTCTCGGGAAACGGCCCAAGCTCCGTCAGGAACCTCTCCGGGTCCATCAGGCGCCTGGGACGGAACCAACGCATTGGTTCCGTCTCCCTGCGGTGGTGGATAGCGGTCAGAAAGTCGAGACGAAGGAGAAAATGATCTGACCATGACAAAGGTTCGACAACTAAATCATTTAAAACCAGATCATTAGACCACTGGCCAGAGATAAAAATCAAGTCTAGGGTGCCTCCCCCGACGTGGGTAGGGCCGTCAATTAGTTGAATCAGGTCCATGGCCATCATGGAAGCCATGAACTCCTGAGCTGCCGAGGATGCCACGCCGGCTGATGGCAAATTGAAATCCCCCATGACCAACAGTCTAGGGGTTTCAACTGCCAACCCAGCTAGCAACTCCAGCAGCTCAGGCAGGGCTGTTGTCACGCAGCAAGGAGCCAGGTACGTGATCAACAAGCCCACCTGAGTCCTACGACCCCACTTCACGTAGAGGGATTCACACCCGGCTATCTGAGGCACAGTGGTTTCCCTCGGCTCAAGACTCTCCTTAATAATAACCGCCACCCCACCACCCCTACCCTGGACCCTCGGCTGATGGAATGCTCGGAAACCTGGTGGGCACATCTCCATTAGGGGAACCCCCCCTTCGGTGCCCAACCAGGTCTCTGTAATGCCCATAACGTCCGCGGTCCCCTCCTGAATAAGATCTGAGATCAGGGGGGCTTTATTAACCGCGGACCTGGCATTACATAGCATCAGCCGAAGGCCCAGGTCCTGAGTACTCTGGCCACTCGGGTCACGGGAAAATCCTGGGGGGCCGGAGCGCGCAATCGCTCGTAAACAGCGAGGGCGAGCCCCCAAAACCTGATGTGACCTCCCCTTTCCGTCATAAGCGAATCACCGCCATTCTTCAGCTCATCACACGGTAGTTCAGCAAATCCGGCTTTTCCCCCCTTGTCAGAAGGTCGCAAAAGGGGGAATCGCGGGACAGTGCAACCGTCGTAAATACGAGTCGGCTGCCAGGCCATCCGAATTTTGATCACGTGACCTGGGTGTGTGTGTGTGCCGCAAACGGTAGTGAGTGTGAAAATGGGGCTGAGTCACTTTTTTTGGCGCCATTGTAACTTCAGTCGCTAAGCGAGCGGTTGTAGGTCGAGGTCTATCTGTACCCATATTAGTGTCCTAGGTCATTGTGTTGAGGACTCTTGAATTAGAGCCAGGCCTTGTGCCTTGTGGAACAAAACCACGTTTGGGGTGTGTCATAGCCTGAATCTGCAGAGGAAGATGAGCTGGAACTGGAGCCAATGGAGATCTAGGGGGTGGCTTCGTTGGCTTGGGAGGAAAATGGGGAGGAGCAGGGTCAGTCAGACCAGGGCCTTTCAGGATTGGGGCGGCTTGTAGGCAGGGAGGAAGTGGGGCAGGATGACCAAGAGACGCTAAGCAGTGAACATAAGAGACAGAGTTCAGGCGATGAGGAAGGGCCACCCCCTCCTGATCCTCGAGCATGGAGAGTGGAGAGAAGGCGAGAACGGCGCCGTGTTCAGTGAACAGACTACTTAGGAGGAGAGTGCCCCACCCCTCTTCACAAGGCACACCTGGGGACTGAGACTTAAAGGAGATGCTGTGGGGAAGGGCATTTTTTGGGAACAAATGCTGAATTCATGGAGTGTTGAGTGCCGACGTTCGAACTTTCCTGGATTCCTTGAATTCTTTCTGGATTACTTGCCTTGCTCCTTTGCTTTCTGGGATCCTCGACTTGCCCTGCCGGATTTCTTGCTTTGCAGTTGTGATGCTCACAGCGTTGGGCTGGACGGTTTGCAGCCAGAGGCTGCTTGAGGTGTGTCTGTGTGCGCAGCATCACTTTGCTCTGGGACTTGGCAGGAATGTGGGAGCGTTTGGGGCAATTTGGAGCAATCAAGGGGAGGTTTGAACTGCCAGCTGCCTGTGTTGCCTCTGTGCAAAGTCAACACAGGGTGCAGACAGTAGGACCACCAAGGAACCCAATACTTAATCCTAATGTTAAGGACTTCAGTTCCCAGAATCCCCCAGTCCATCATCTATTGGACTTCAGCTCCCAGAATCCCCCAGCCAGTATGTATGGACTTCAACTTCCAGAATCCCCCAGCCAGTATGTATGGACTTCAACTCCCAGCATTCCCCAGTCATCATCTATGGACTTCAACTCCCAGAATCCCCCAGCCAGTATGTATGGACTTCAACTCCCAGCATTCCCCAGTCATCATCTATGGACTTCAACTCCCAGCATTCCCCAGCCAGCATGTATGGACATCAACTCCCAGCATTCCCCAGCCAGCATGTATGGACATCAACTCCCAGAATCCCCCAGCCAGCATGTATGGACATCAACTCCCAGCATTCCCCAGTCATCATCTATGGACTTCAACTCCCAGCATTCCCCAGTCATCATCTATGGACTTCAACTCCCAGCATTCCCCAGCCAGTATGTATGGACTTCAACTCCCAGCATTCCCCAGTCATCATCTATGGATTTCAACTCCCAGAATCCAGCAGCCAGCATGTATGGACTTCAACTCCCAGAATCCCCCGACCAGCATGCTTGGGACATTGAAGTCCATGCATGTCGACTGGGGCATTCTGGGAATTGAAGTCCGCACCTCTTGAAGTTCCCAAGGTTGAGCAGCCCTGGCTTAGAGATTCCTGTTTGCAGAGGTGAATATTTTGGGCTTGTCAGGAAGAAGAAGCCGTGTTTACAATGCCAAGCAGGCAGCGGAGTGCTAGATGTTTAAAAATTGGTCCTGCTGGTTGCTTGTTTGCTGTTCTCAGTCCTTAATCTTATTAAATGTGAGTAAATTGAGGCAGGATGTTTGCATAAATTCCCATTTACAGAAATCAGTGCAAAGGTGGGTAATAAAAGAATGGTTGGCCGGGTGGGAAGCCGAATGGAGCTGCAGAAGGGAAAAATATTAAGCATGCCAGCTTCTTTCTTTCTTTCTTTCTTTCTTTCTTTCTTTCTTTCTTTCTCTTTCCTTCTCTTTCTTTCTTCCTCTCTTTTTTTTTTGACCTTTTTTTTTCCTTCCACTCTCTTTCTATCTTCTTTTCTCTTTCTTTCTCCTTCTCACTCTCTATTTTGGTCTTTCTTTCTGCCTTTCTGTTTCTCTTTTTTCCTTCCTCCCTTTCTTCTTCTCTTTTCTTTCTTTCCTTCTTTCCTTCCTTCCTTCTTTCTCTTTCTTCTCTTTCTTTCTTCCTGTTTTCTTTCTTTCTTTCCTTCTTTCTTCCTCTTTTCTTTCTTTCTTTCTCTGTCTTCCTTCTTACTTTCTTCGCTTTCTCTTTCTCTATTCCTCTTTTCTCTCTTCCTTTTCTTTCTTTCTTTCTCTTTCTTTCTCTCTTCCTTTCTCGCTCCCCTCTATTTCTGTCTTTCTGTCTGCCTTTCTCTTTTTCTTTCTTCTCCTTCCTTCCTTCCTTTCCTTCCTTCCTTTCTCCTGTCTTTCTTTCTTTCTTTCTTTCTTTCTTTCTTTCTTTCTTTCTTCCTTTCTCTCTCTCTCTCTCTCTCTCTCTTTCATTCTATCTATCTCTCTTTCTTTCTTTCTCTGTCTTCCTCCTTCTCTCTCCGTCTTCTAAATGGGCTCTGAACATCCCCTTTCCAACTGTGTTCTTTTACGGTGCGATTCCACCATTAATAACTTTCCCTCTCCATTCACTCCGAGCATTTCACAGCCACCTGGAATAAAAATTTAATCAGGTGGAATTATCCTCCTTCTAACGTCCTCTTAACCTTTGTGTTTCAGATCTCCCCCGTTATCACTTAAAACTTTTAAATCCGCTTTTGATCAGTGACTCTTCCCATTTTCCACCGCATCGAGGCCCGGAGCCTGGCGTGCTGAGATCACCGGCAATTTTTAAGAAGTCTTAATTCCCGCGTGCGCCCCTGTTCCAACCGTGTTTCCTTTATGCCCCGTTAATTACTTCAATGGCAACACGCAGCTTTAAAAGACACCTTTATTAATCCCCCTAAATCTTCCATTTTATTGTTATTTAAACTGCTTCTCCCCATCCATTATGGAGAGGTGTTTAAAGCCTGCGCCCCTTCTCCGAAAATAGATGGTTGGCGTAAATTTAGCATCCAGCCAACTGACAATTTGGCTTTGCAGATGAGGGGAGGGAGCCGGGGCGGGGGGCATGCATTGAGCATCCTGGGTGCAAGAAGGCACATTTCGTTCCCTCCCAGTCGGTTTGGTCTTTCCAATTGCAAAGGGGATTCGGGTGGTCTCAGGTCTGGATCTGAAGGAAGGAAGCTGGGGGCGAGGAACAGGGGAAGTCGGCCCCCTTCTCCAAACCAGAACTTCTCTCTGTTACTCAGTGTTTATCAAGCTTTGTAACTTTTAAGTCAGGTGGACTTCAACTCCCAGAATTAAAATAAAACCCTAGTAAGGCCACACCTGGAATATGGCAACCAATTTTGGTCACCATGCTACAAAAAAGAGGTTGAGACTTTGGAAAAAGTTCAGAGAAGAGTCACCTGTCAATGACTACTTCAGCTTCAACCACAACAATACACGAGCAAATAATAGATACAAACTCAAGGTAAACCGCTCCAAACTCGATTGCAGAAAATATGACTTCAGTAACAGAGTTGTCAACGCCTGGAATGCACTACCTGACTCTGTAGTTTCTTCCCCAAACCTCCAAAAACTTTAAGCTTAGACTGTTACTTACTCTTTTCATGTATCCAAATTATGTTTATACTTTTACCTGTTATCTTATATATGATTGACAAATAAATAAAACTAAGATGATCAAAGGTCTGCAAACTAAAGCATACAAAGAATGGTTGCTGGAATTTGGTTTGGCAAGTCTAGAGAAAAGAAGAATTGGGGGGGGGGGGACATGATAGCAGTCTTCCAGTATTTGAGGGGGTACCTGAAAGAAGAGGGGGGTCAAATTATTCTCCAAAGCACCAGAAGGCAAGACAAGAAACAATGGATGGAAACTAATCAAGGAGAGAAGCAACCTGGAATTAAGGAGAAATTTCCTGACAGTTAGAAGAATTAATCAGTGGAACAGCTTGCCACAAGACATTGTGGGAGCTCCATCACTGGAGATTTTAAAGAAGAGGCTGGACAGCCATTGTTTGAGTTGGTACAGGGTCTCCTGCTTGAGCAGGGGGCTGGACTAGAGGACCTCTGAGATCCCTTGCAGTCCTGTGATTCTGGAAGAGAGGGAGGGAGGGGATGGAAACTAACCAAGGAGAGAAGCAACCTGGAACTAAGGAGAAACTTCCTAACAGTGAGGACAATTAACCAGTGGAACAGCTTGCCACCAGAAAGCATTTGAAGAGAGCTTTTTGCAGTAGTTTCTATGCATTCAGCGAAATGCGTAGAAACCCACCCTAATGCCAGCAGGAGGATGAAGAGGAGCTGGAAGAGGAGGAGGAGGAGGAAGAGAGTGAGGTCCTTGATGTTCTTTGAGCATAGTTGTTGTTGTTGTTTTCGCAGACATTTCATGACCCAACTAAGTAACATCATCAGTGCTACTGAGTGTGGCTTGCTTCCAGTTTTATACAGAAGCTATGAGCTGGTTTATTTGCTTGCAGATGTTTTATTATACAACTCGACACTTCTAGGACTGATGACGTTACCTTGTTGGGCAACGAGACGTCTGCAAGAAACAACTACACTCAGAGAGCACCAAGGACCCCAACGATTCACTGTTATGAATATTTCAAACACTCCCCAAGAAGAACAAAGAAGTGCTATTTCCCTCCCTCCCTCCCTTCCTTCCTTCCCTTCTACCTTCCTTTCTATCTTTCTTCCTTCCTTCCTTCCTACCTACCTACCTTCCTCTGCCCTTCCTTTCTTCCTATCTTCCTTCCTTCCTTCCTTCTTTCCTATCTTCCTTCCTTCCTTTCTTCCTTCCTTCCTTCTTTCCTATCTTCCTTCCTTCCTACCTACCTTCCTTCCTTCTTTCCTATCTTCCTTCCTTCCTTCCTACCTACCTTCCTTCCTTCTTTCCTATCTTCCTTCCTTCCTTCCTACCTATCTTCCTTCCTTCCTTTCTTCTTTCCTATCTTCCTTCCTTCCTTCTTTCCTATCTACCTTCCTTTCTTCTTTCCTATCTTCCTTCCTTCCTTCCTACCTACCTTCCTTCCTATTTTCTTTCCTTCCTTCCTTCCTTCCTTCCTTCCTTCCTATCTTCCTTCCTTCCTTCCTACCTATCTTCCTTCCTTCCTTCCTATCTTCCTTCCTTCCTTTCTTCCTTCCTATCTTCCTTCCTTCCTACCTACCTTCCTTCCTATTTTCTTTCCTTCCTTCCTTCCTTCCTTCCTTCCTTCCTTCCTTCCTTCCTATCTTCCTTCCTTCCTTCCTTCCTTCCTTCCTTCTCTGTCTTTCTTTTTTCCTTTGCCGACTTAACAGCTGTTTCACTTAGTAACAGACATTTGGGGCTCCATTGCAGTCGTAAGTCAAGGACTTACCCGTATCGGAGTCGGATTAACCCTGAGTTCGCTTTGTATGTAACCCAGCATCTAAAAGTCTTTGACGGTTTGCAGAATTGAGCGGCCCGTTTCCAAGATCGTCGCAAAGGCTTGTAAAAAGACATCCAGAAAAGGGCAGAGAGATCATGAAGGAATGGAGGCTTTTCGGCTCAGAAAAGAAACTCGATTCAGATTTTGCAATTTTTAATCTGTTCAGGGCCCTTTTTGCACCCACCAGATAATTATAAGCCGAATGGACTTCATCTCTGGCTAATTAGACCTCACACCTTTTCTTTTTCATGGCCTCGTTTATCCTTCCCTCCGCAAACTGGGAAACGCAAGCCAACTAATCATCTCCATACAGGCAGTCCTCAACCTACGACCGCCGTTCGGCCCAAAATGTACGTTGCTAAGCGAGTCCATTGTTAAAAAGTTAGCTTTGTGCCATTTTATGACTTTTCTCACCGCAGTTGATAAGTGAACGACTGTGTCAGCATCCCACCGTGTCAGGGCTCGCCTATCCTGGAGACTCTGCAGTTGTGAAGTTAATCACACAGGTCGTTGAGGGGATCCGGCTGACTTGGCTTGTCGGGAGGTGGCAAGAGGGGATCCTGCCCGCCCGGCCCCCCCTCCCCCCCCGCGACAGTCATAAATACGAACCCAGTTGCCAAGCGTATGAATGTAGCTCACAAAAATGGGGTCACATGACCCTTGCAACCGTCATAAGTACATGCCAGTTGCCAAGCCTGTGAATTTGGGTCACGTGACCACAGGGGATGCTGCAGCGGTCGTAAGTGTGAAAAAAGTTCCTATTTTTCAGGGGCCTTGCAACTCCAAACGAACTGTTGTAAACTGAGGGCTATCCGTACATCCTCACGCCTGCCGTTTCGACTTTTTTGACTGTGTCCCAGTCTCTGCTCCAGCGACTTTACAAATTCTTCACTGGCCGCCTTGATTCCACGAACTGAGAGCGCTGATGTTATATTATATATATTATGTGTTGGCTTTGCAAGCAGGACCTGTCCTCAAGTTGGAGAAAACATTCTACATTTAGGCCAAAAAAACAAAATGCACCAGTACCGTATATGTGGTACCTTGCTCAACAGTAGTACCTGTGAGAGGGACCTTGGAGTCCTAGTGGACAACCATTTAGATATGAGCCATCCGTGTGCAGCAGCTGCTAAAAAAGCCAACACAGTTCTGGGCTGCATAAACAGAGGGATAGAATCAAGATCATATGAAGTGTTAATACCACTTTATATGGCCTTGGTAAGGCCACACTTGGAATATTGCATTCAGTTTTGGTCGCCACGATATAAAAAAGATGTTGAGACTCTAGAAAGAGTGCAGAGAAGAGCAACAAAGATGATTAGGGGACTGGAGGATAAAACATATGAAGAACGGTTGCAGGAACTGGGTATGTCTAGTTTAACAAAAAGAAGGACTAGGGGAGACATGATAGCTGTGTTCCAACTAGGCAACTAGGGGTTGCCACAAAGAAGAGGAAGTCAAACTATTCTCCAAAGCACCTGAGGACAGAACAAGAAGCAACGGGTGGAAACTAATCAAGGAGAGAAGCAACTTAGAACTAAGGAGAAATTTCCTGACAGTTAGAACAATTAATCAGTGGAACGACTTGCCTGCAGAAGTTGTAAATGTTCCAACACTGGAAATTTTTAAGAAAATGTTGGATAACCATCTGACTGAGATGGTGTAGGGTTTCCTGCCTGGGCAGGGGGTTGGACTAGAAGGCCTCCAAGGTCCCTTCCAACTCTGATGTTATGTTATCTTAAAAGAGAGAAGCCATCAGCCTTGGAGTCACTTTGCTTTCTCGGTGCAGATATTAATAGATTAACAGAGTTGGAAGGGACCTTGGAGGTCATCTAGTCCAACCCCAGGTCCAAATAGGAGACCCTACACCAGGGGTGTCCAAACTTGGCCCCTTGAAGAGTGGTGGACTTCAACTCCCAGAATTCCCCCAGCCAGCATGAGCTATAAATATGAGCAAGTTGCTGGCTGGGGGAATTCTGGGAGTTGAAGTCCACCACTCTTCAAGGGGCCAAGTTTGGACATCCCTGCCCTACACCTTTTCTGACAGATGGCAGTCCAGTCTCTTCTTGAAAGCCTCCAATGATGAAGGTCCTGCAACTTCTGAAGGCAACTTCTGTTCCATGGGTTGATTGTTCTCACTGTCAGAAAATTTCTCCTTATTTCTAGGTTGAATCTCTCCTTGGTCAGTTTCCATCCATTATTCCTTGTCCGGCCTTCAGGGGCTTTGGAGAACAGCTTGACCCCCTTCCTCCTCTCTGGGGCAGTCCCTCCAATATTGGAAGATGCTCTCCTGTCTCCCCTGGTCCTTCCCTTCACTAGACCAGCCAGGCTCAGTTCCTGCAACCGTTCATCGTATGTTTTAGCCTCCAGTCCCCTCATCATCCTGGTTGCTCTTCTCTGCACTTTTTCTAGAGTCTCAACCTCTTTTTTATATCGTGGTGACCAAAATTAAGTGGGCCGTGGTAGCTCAGGCTGGTAAGAAGCCTGTTATTAGAACACAGCAGCCTGCAGGTTCAAGCCCGGCCCAAGGTTGACTCAGCCTTCCATCCTTTATAAGGTAGGTAAAATGAGGACCCAGATTGTTGGGGGGGCAATAAGTTGACTTTGTAAATATACAAATAGGATGAAGACTATTGCCTTATACACTGTAAGCTGCCCTGAGTCTTCGGAGAAGGGCGGGATATAAATGTAAATAATAAAAAAAAAAACTAGATGCAAATAATCCCAGTGTGGTCTTCTAAAGGGCTTTATAGAGGGGCGGTTTGGTTTCTAGCTGTGCAAAACTGCCTGTGGCTTTTATTTTTCCCTTCTGAAGAAGCCGGAGAGATTTTCTCAGTGAAATTGTGCTGCCTGTTGAGCGGGTGGCTTACATCCCTGCTGGAGAGGTTGTAATTTACGCCCGGCCGATGGGTGATTTTTATCACCCAGCTAATAATTATCATGAAAAAGCCGGGAGGAGGAGGAGTGACTGCGAGTGTTTTTATGCTCTTTTAATGAACTTAATTAATCGGGTGGCCGCCCTGGGAGAAGGGGGGGAGGCGTTGGTGGGGGGGCTTTGACGGCCCTCGGCTGTTCTCCCCCCCTCACCAGACCGGCTGGAAGAGGGGGGGGAGGTGGATCGTGTTTCTAAAACCCTCTGGGTTTCATACAGGCAGTCCTTGACTTATGACCACTGTTGAACCTGAGTGAGAAATTGGTTAAGTGAGTTTTCCCCCATTTTACAACTTTTTACATTTTTGCCTTTTACGTTTTTTACATTTTACCTTTACATTTTACAGCTTTTTACACTTTTTTACATTTTCACATTTTACAACTTTTTACATTTTTTACATTTTCACTTTCTTACATTTTACATTTTTACATTTTACATTTTTAATTAATTGGGCCAAATCGAATAGGTTTTTTAAAATTGGTTTTTATCTGTATATTGTATGTTTTCATTGTGTTTTTTTACCTGGATGTAAACCGCCCTGAGTCCTTCGGGAGAAGGGCGTTATAGAAATTAAATAATAATAATAATAATAATAATAATAATAATAATAATAATAATAATAATAATAATAATAATAATAATAATAATAATATAATATTATAATAATATTATAATAATATTATAATAATATAATAATAATAATAATAATAATAATTTACATTTTTTACCTTTTTTACATTTTTACATTTTACGACTTTTCTTGCCACGGTTGTTAAGTGAATCACTGCAGTTGTTAAGTTAGTAACAGAAGGTTGCAAAAGGGAATCGTGTAACTCGGGGACACTGCAACTGTTGTAAATATGAATAAGCTGCCAAGCGTCTGAATGTAAACCAGGTGACCCTGGGGATGCTACAACAGTCGTAAGTATGAAAAATGGTCCTAAGTCACTTTTTCAGTACTGCTGTAATTTCGAACTGTGAACTGTTCTAAGTTGAGGACTACCTATATGTATGATATTGTCCATACAGGTGATCCTTGAATTACAACCCTTCATTTAGCAACTATTCAGACAAGACTGAAAAAAAGTGACTTATGACCACTTTTCATATTTACAACCTGTGCAGCCTCCCTGTGGTCAGAATTAGAATGCTTGGAAACTGACATGTACTTATGATGGTTTCAGTGTCCCAAGGTCACGTGATCCCCTTTTGCGACCTTCTGACAAGCAAAACCAGATTCACTTGCAATGATACACTTAACAACGGTGGCAAGGAAGGTTGTAAAATGGAGCGAAACTCACATTACAACTGTCTGGCTTAACGACACGAATGATGGGCTCAATTGCGGTCATAAGTCGAGGGCTGCCTGTATTGGGAGCCTCCCTCCTAGATCAATGGAGTTTGGAAAGATAGGTTTATTAAAGAGAGCTAATCAAACTCCAGCAGTCCTCGACTTACGACCACATTCGGGAGCAAAATTCCCATTGCTAAGCAGGGTGATTGTTACAGATATTACAAAGCGTGTAAGAGCTGCTGACTTTGCAAGCTCCCCCTCCCTCCGTCCCACCCACCCACCCCCGAGACCAGGAGTTTCCTTTTCCCCTTCTTTTGCACCAACTGCCCAGAGTTAAAAGAAGAAGGCGTAAAAACAGAGAAGTTACATTTTCCTCCTGGCTTCTCCAAGGCTCTATGTAGCTACGTGCAGAAAACACGGAGAAATTGTTCCAGGATATCGCATCACGGAAAGCGGGAATCACGATTAAATTTGCAGCTTGCTGGCAAAGCAAATTCGGAGTTTCCTGCCCATACATTTCTCCTTTGAGTGTTCATAAGCCGGCCTTCGCCGGCGTGGATACCCCAAAACGGGACCCAGTGGATCAGGTTGGATTTCAGATCATACCATTGCGCATCACCACAATCCAGACTGGGGGAAAGCTGCAAAGAGGACGCTTTAAGCTTTGAGCGGTCCCGGGTGGTCTCTGAGTTGGGTGATTTTCTTCAGACCTTTCATGACCAAACTAGATAGCATCATCAGTGCTAGAAGGGTGAGGGGTTTGTAGGGAGGAGGAGAAGGAGGAGGAGGCCGTATGGTCCTAGTTGCTCTCTGAGTTTGGTAGTTTTTTTGCAGACGTTTCATGACCCAACTAGATAACATCATCAATGCTAGAAGGGAGGGGGAGGAGGAAGAGGAGGAAAAGGATTGTAGGGTCCTTTTTGCTCTCTGAGCTTGGTGGCTTTCTTGCAGATGTTTCATTATCCAAACTAGGTAACATGACATAACATAATAGCAGAGTTGGAAGGGACCTTGGAGGCCTTCTAGTCCAACCCACTGCCCAGGCAGGAAACCCTACACCATCTCAGTCAGATGGTTATCCAACATTTTGTTAAAAATTTCCAGTGTTGGAGCATCCACAACTTCTTCAGGCAAGTTGTTCCCCTTATTGATTGTTCTAACTGTCAGGAAATTTCTCCTTAGTTCTAAGTTGCTTCTCTACTTGATTAGTTTCCACCCATTGCTTCTTGTCCTGCCTTCAGGTGCTTTGGAGAATAGTTTGACTCCCTCTTCTTTGGGGCAACCCCTGAGATATTGGAACGCTGCTATCATGTCTCCCCTAGTCCTTCTTTTCATTAAACTAGATATACCGAGTTCCTGCAACCGTTCTTCATATGTTTTAGCCTCCAGTCCCCTAATCATCTTTGTTGCTCTTCTCTGCACTCTGCACATCATCAGGGCTAGAAGGGATGGAGTTTGTAAGGAGGAGGAGGAAAAGGATTGTAGGGTCCTTGTTGCTCTCTGAGCTTGGTGGCTTTCTTGCAGATGTTTCATTATCCAAACTAGGTAACCTCATCAGTGCACTGATGATGCACTGATGATGTTCCCTAGTTGGGTCATGAAACATCTTCAAGAAAACCACCAAGCTCAGAAACTACCAAGGACCCCACATTCAAACCCCGAGCTACAAATATACTCCTTTTATGCAGCATCTGTTGCAAAGCTGGCGTAGGGCAGATCCTGGGAGGAGGCAAACACTTAACGGTGCGCCTGTCATTTTTCCCAAAGAGAGGCCTCGAGCATGAAAATGAGACACCAACCAGCGAAGGCTACTCAGCGCCACTTTGGCATAAACACCTGTCTCTCCGCGAAGCGGCTGATTAGTCTTTCACCCGGGGGGGGGGGGAAGAAAATTGGACCCTGAAAGGAAAAATGTTCTGAAATGCGACCAACGTGTTTGCATTTCTCCCCCCTGCCTCCCGTAATTGTATACAGGCGGCGTGACGCGCACAATGCCTAGCCGACGCGGCTCCCGTCTTCCAATCCTGTTATTTTAATTCCGTGTTGAATAGCGGAGAAGGCAGATTGAAGGTTCAGCCGCCCTACAGAGCGAGTCACGGCGGCTTCTTGGTAAACATCCCTATTTGCAGTAACTGCTTCTGATCTCAAAAACAGCGGTGGGGAGGAAGAGGAAGGGATAACAGAAAAACAGAGTCTGGAGGGATCTTGGAGGTCTTCTAGTCCAGCCCCCTGCTCAGGCAGGAAATCCTATAGTATATAGGGCCTATACCATTCCAGACAAATGGCTTGTCTATATGACTGTAACTTTGTTGCTGGCAATCCTTATGATTTATATTGATATATTGACCATCAATTGTGTTGTAAATGTTGTACCTTGATGAACGTATCTTTTCCATTCCATTCCATTCCATTCCATCCTATTCTATTCTATTCCATTCCATTCCATTCCTTTCCTTTCCTTTCCTTTCCATTCCATTCCATTCTATTCATTTCCTTTCCATTCCATTCCTTTCCTTTCCTTTCCATTCCATTCCATTCCATTCATTTCCTTTCCATTCCATTCCATTCCATTCCATTTATTTCTATTCTATTCTATTCTATTCTATTCCATTCCATTCCATTCCATTCCATTCCTTTCCTTTCCTTTCCTTTCCTTTCCATTCTATTCTATTCATTTCCTTTCCATTCCATTCCATTCCATTCCATTTATTTCTATTCTATTCTATTCTATTCTATTCTATTCCATTCCATTCCATTCCTTTCCTTTCCTTTCCATTCCATTCCATTCTATTCATTTCCTTTCCATTCCATTCCATTCCTTTCCTTTCCTTTCCATTCCATTCCATTCCATTCATTTCATTTCCTTTCCATTCCATTCCATTTATTTCTATTCTATTCTATTCTATTCTATTCCATTCCATTCCATTCCTTTCCTTTCCTTTCCATTCTATTCTATTCATTTCCTTTCCATTCCATTCCATTCCATTCCATTCCATTCATTTCATTTCCTTTCCATTCCATTCCATTTATTTCTATTCTATTCTATTCTATTCTATTCTATTCCATTCCATTCCTTTCCTTTCCTTTCCTTTCCTTTCCATTCCATTCTATTCTATTCATTTCCTTTCCATTCCATTCCATTCCATTCCATTCCATTCATTTCATTTCCTTTCCATTCCATTCCATTTATTTCTATTCTATTCTATTCTATTCTATTCTATTCCATTCCATTCCATTCCTTTCCTTTCCTTTCCATTCCATTCTATTCTATTCATTTCCTTTCCATTCCATTCCATTCCATTCCATTCCATTCCATTCCTTTCCATTCCATTCCATTTATTTCTATTCTATTCTATTCTATTCTATTCTATTCCATTCCATTCCATTCCTTTCCTTTCCTTTCCTTTCCATTCTATTCTATTCATTTCCTTTCCATTCCATTCCATTCCATTCCATTCCATTCCATTCATTTCATTTCCTTTCCATTCCATTCCATTTATTTCTATTCTATTCTATTCTATTCTATTCTATTCCATTCCATTCCTTTCCTTTCCTTTCCTTTCCATTCCATTCCATTCTATTCTATTCATTTCCTTTCCATTCCATTCCATTCCATTCCATTCCATTCCATTTATTTCTATTCTATTCTATTCCATTCCATTCCATTCCATTCCTTTCCTTTCCTTTCCTTTCCTTTCCTTTCCATTCCATTCCATTCCATTCCTTTCCTTTCCTTTCCATTCCATTCCATTCCATTCCATTCATTTCATTTCCTTTCCATTCCATTCCATTTATTTCTATTCTATTCTATTCTATTCTATTCCATTCCATTCCATTCCTTTCCTTTCCTTTCCTTTCCATTCTATTCTATTCATTTCCTTTCCATTCCATTCCATTTATTTCTATTCTATTCTATTCCATTCCATTCCATTCCATTCCATTCCATTCCTTTCCTTTCCTTTCCTTTCCTTTCCTTTCCATTCCATTCCATTCCATTCCATTCCATTCCTTTCCTTTCCTTTCCATTCCATTCCATTCCATTCATTTCATTTCCTTTCCATTCCATTCCATTTATTTCTATTCTATTCTATTCCATTCCATTCCATTCCTTTCCTTTCCTTTCCTTTCCATTCCATTCCATTCCATTCCATTTATTTCGATTCTATTCGATTCTATTCGATTCTTAAAAACCTCCAGTGATGGAAGTCTGTAGAGATTCTCAGTCATCCAGGTCATGGTTGTCGTCCCAAAGGTGCTTTTTAGCGACACAATTTGGGATGAAGACCCTTGGAATGGGGTGGGAGTAGGAATGGATTTCCAGAGGAAATGTTGTGTCTCGCTCGCTCCCCCTGCCGCAGCCAGGCCCCTCTTATCTCCTGCCGGACGCTGATAGTTCGGAAGAATGTCCTGGCATGCCTCCAGCCCCCAGCCCTGGCACCATGCCCGGACAGGCCGAGCAAGACGAAGGGCCTGACGTGCCTTCAGCCTCCAGTCCTGGCACCATGCCCAGGCAAACGGAGCAACTAAACCCCTCCCCCACAGCATGTGAGCCTGAAGAATGTGAAGCCAGTCATGAGCTCAGATTACCAACAGCTGGAGGCTGGAGAGATCCTCGCTTCCGGAGAGTTGAGAGGCGACGTCAGCAAAAGGAAGGGAGGGGCAGGCCTGGATAAGTGCTGAGTCATGGAGCCACACCCCATGGCCTATATAAAGGATCTGCTTTCTGGCATTCTCTGAGTCAGGCAAAGTCTAACTTGGATTGCTGAAGTCACTTCCTGGTCTCCTGCCTGCCTTGAGAACTCTGATAGGACTTTGGCAGAGCTGCAGAGGCACGCTTGATACGGACTCCCCCGACCCGGCCGTCAGCGGAGGAGTGGGACACGACATCAAAAAAACTGCAGACTACAGGAACCATTTGCACCACTCAGGTGACCCTGAGGACACAGACAGACCTCCAAGTGGCCTCAACAACCTTCTAAAAGGATGCAAATGACCAGCTGTCTGCAAGGAGTATCAATCCTTCCATTCCCCACCATCCACCAGAAGCTTCTTGAATGAGAAGCGAAACATCTTCAAAAGAAAAAAACCAGAAAGTCCAGTTGCCTCCTGAAAAAGCACCTTTGGGAATCCAGTGTTGGAATACCCACAACTTCTTGTGGCAAGTCGTTCCACTGATTAATTGTCCTCACTGTCAGGAAATTTCTCCTTAGTTCTAGGTTGCTTCTCTCCTTGATCAGTTTCCACTCATTACTTCTTGTCCTGCCTTCAGGTGCTTTGGAGGATAGCTTGACTCCCTCTTCTTTGGAGCAGCCCCTTAAATATTGGAAGACTGCTCTCCTGTCTCCCCTGGTCCTTCTCTTCACTAGACTAGCCATGCCCAGTTCCTGCAACCATTCATTGTATGTTTTAGCCTCTGGTCCTCTCATCATCCTGGTTGCTCTTCTCTGCACTCTTTCCAGAGTCTCCACATCCTTTTTTATTGTTGAGAGCACCAAGAACTACAGTTTAGTTCAATCCTAAACTATAAATATTCTCTTCTATGGCTTCCATTTTTATATATATGCCTGTTCATGTCTCCATCCACATTCATGACTTAAGGAACATGAACCCAGCATGTACAAATCTCACAACTAGATTAAAAGCTTGGAAGCTTTGGTTAAATTTCTTGGCCTCATAGGATACCAGCCTTCTGGAAAGGTTCAAATGACATGGGATAGGAAGTCCATCTCTCCAAGAAATCCTAGTGGCCGATTACTTCAATAGGAGCCAGCCGTGTGCAGCAGCTGCCCAAAAAGCGAACACAGTTCTAGGCTGCATAAACAGAGGGATAGAATCAAGATCACGTGAAGTGTTAATACCACTTTATAATGCCTTGGTAAGGCCACACTTGGAATATTGCATCCAGTTTTGGTCGCCACGATGTAAAAAGGATGTTGAGACTCTAGATAGAGTGCAGAGAAGAGCAACAAAGATGATTAGGGGACTGGAGGCTAGAACATATGAAGAACGGTTGCAGGAACTGGGCATGGCTAGTTTAATGAAAAGAAGGACTGGGGAGACATGATAGCTGTGTTCCAATATCTCAGGGGTTGCCACAAAGAAGAGGGAGTCAAACTATTCTCCAAAGCTCCAGAAGGCAGGAGAAGAAGCAATGGATGGAAACTCATCAAGGAGAGAAGCAACCTGGAATTAAGAAGGAATTTCCTGACAGACAGAACAATTAACCAGTGGAACAGCTTGCCACCAGAAGTTGTGGATGCTCCATTACTGGAGATTTTTAAGAAAAGATGGTAGAGCCACTTGTCTGAAACAGTATAGGGTCTCCTGCTCAAGCAGGGGGTTGGACTAGAAGACCTCCAAGGTCCCTTCCAACTCTGTTATGCTATGTTGTTCTACTCTATGTTAGAAAGACGACATGGAAAATCAGCTCTCTTGTTCGCGTTGGGGTCTCCTCTGTGCGCAGGGCGTTTCTTCCAGCACTTACAAGAGGCCCAAATATTTTCAGTACAATTAGAATAGAATATTCTTTATTGGCCAAATGTGATGGGGCACACAAGGAATTTGGAAGCTCTCAGCGAACATACGAGCAACAAGTGATAAATCACGATCATAATCATAAAATACAATCATCATAAATCATAAGGCACAACAAACCAATAGTCATAGGATACTAAATAATCCATCGACATAAATCATGCTAGGATACTAAACAAAGGCAATCAATAGAAATCACAAGATACAAACAACAAAATTATAGTCCTAAGAAGCCAAGGAAACAGGTCATAGGAAAGATGAAATGATGAGCAGGGTAGTAGGTAATTCAGCCCTACTACGTGGGTGACATCCCAGGCAGTAAGACAGTGTTGTGGGAATGAGTTGTTTAGCAGAGTGATTGCAGAGGGAGGGAAAATATGTTTTGGGGTCTAGTTGTTTTGGTGTGCAATGCCCTATAGTGTCATCTACATTTCCTAACAGTGAGGACAATTAACCAGTGGAACGCTTGCCTTAAGAAATCGGGAGCAGGGGGCTGGACTAGAAGACCTCCAAGGTCCCTTCCAGCTCTGTTCTGTTCTGTTCTACTCTACTCTACTCTATTCTCTATTCTATTCTCTGTTCTATTCTATTCCATTCATTTCTCTATTCTATTCTATTCTACTCTACTCCACTCTATTCTATTCTCTATTCTATTCCTATTCCTATTCTCTTCTATTTTATTCTCTTCTATTCTATTCTATTCTCTATTCTATTCTATTCTATTTTATTCTCTGTTCTACTCTACTCTACTCCTATTCTATTCTACTCTACTCTACTCTACTCTATTCTTTGTTCTGTTCTATTGTACTCTGCTCTACTCTATTCTATTCTCTATTCTATTCTACTCTACTCTATTCTCTTTTCTGTTCTGTTCTATTCTACTCTACTCTACTCTACTCTACTCTACTCTACTCTACTCTATTCTATTCTCTGTTCTACTCTACTCTACTCTATTCTCTTTTCT
>NC_080544.1:113026223-113061223 GCF_028640845.1 Ahaetulla prasina
GGGTTGGAAGGGACCTCGGAGGTCTTCTAGCCCAACCCCTTGACCAAGATCTTAGAATCACAGGGTTGGAAGGGACCTCGGAGGTCTTCTTGCCCAACCCCTTGACCAAGATCATAGAATCACAGGGTTGGAAGGGACCTCGGAGGTCTTCTAGCCCAACCCCTTGACCAAGATCATAGAATCACAGGGTTGGAAGGGACCTCGGAGGTCTTCTAGCCCAACCCCTTGACCAAGATCATAGAATCACAGGGTTGGAAGGGACCTCGGAGGTCTTCTAGCCCAACCCCTTGACCAAGATCATAGAATCACAGGGTTGGAAGGACCTCGGAGGTCTTCTAGCCCAACCCCTTGACCAAGATCATAGAATCACAGGGTTGGAAGGGACCTCGGAGGTCTTCTAGCCCAACCCCTTGACCAAGATCATAGAATCACAGGGTTGGAAGGGACCTCGGAGGTCTTCTAGCCCAACCCCTTGACCAAGATCATAGAATCACAGGGTTGGAAGGGACCTCGGAGGTCTTCTAGCCCAACCCCTTGACCAAGATCTTAGAATCACAGGGTTGGAAGGGACCTCGGAGGTCTTCTAGCCCAACCCCTTGACCAAGATCTTAGAATCACAGGGTTGGAAGGGACCTCGGAGGTCTTCTAGCCCAACCCCTTGACCAAGATCTTAGAATCACAGGGTTGGAAGGGACCTCGGAGGTCTTCTTGCCCAACCCCTTGACCAAGATCATAGAATCACAGGGTTGGAAGGGACCTCGGAGGTCTTCTAGCCCAACCCCTTGACCAAGATCATAGAATCACAGGGTTGGAAGGGACCTCGGAGGTCTTCTAGCCCAACCCCTTGACCAAGATCATAGAATCACAGGGTTGGAAGGGACCTCGGAGGTCTTCTAGCCCAACCCCTTGACCAAGATCATAGAATCACAGGGTTGGAAGGGACCTCGGAGGTCTTCTAGCCCAACCCCTTGACCAAGATCATAGAATCACAGGGTTGGAAGGGACCTCGAGGTCTCCTAGCCCAACCCCTTGACCAAGATCATAGAATCACAGGGTTGGAAGGGACCTCGGAGGTCTTCTAGCCCAACCCCTTGACCAAGATCTTAGAATCACAGGGTTGGAAGGGACCTCGGAGGTCTTCTAGCCCAACCCCTTGACCAAGATCTTAGAATCACAGGGTTGGAAGGGACCTCGGAGGTCTTCTAGCCCAACCCCTTGACCAAGATCATAGAATCACAAGGTTGGAAGGGACCTCGGAGGTCTTCTAGCCCAACCCCTTGACCAAGATCATAGAATCACAGGGTTGGAAGGGACCTCGGAGGTCTTCTAGCCCAACCCCTTGACCAAGATCATAGAATTACAAGGTTGGAAGGGACCTCGGAGGTCTTCTAGCCCAACCCCTTGACCAAGATCTTAGAATCACAGGGTTGGAAGGGACCTCGGAGGTCTTCTAGCCCAACCCCTTGACCAAGATCTTAGAATCACAGGGTTGGAACGGACCTCCGAGGTCTTCTAGCCCAACCCCTTGACCAAGATCTTAGAATCACAGGGTTGGAAGGGACCTCGGAGGTCTTCTAGCCCAACCCCTTGACCAAGATCTTAGAATCACAGGGTTGGAAGGGACCTCGGAGGTCTTCTAGCCCAACCCCTTGACCAAGATCATAGAATCACAGGGTTGGAAGGGACCTCGGAGGTCTTCTAGCCCAACCCCTTGACCAAGATCTTAGAATCACAGGGTTGGAAGGGACCTCGGAGGTCTTCTAGCCCAACCCCTTGACCAAGATCTTAGAATCACAGGGTTGGAAGGGACCTCGGAGGTCTTCTTGCCCAACCCCTTGACCAAGATCATAGAATCACAGGGTTGGAAGGGACCTCGGAGGTCTTCTAGCCCAACCCCTTGACCAAGATCATAGAATCACAGGGTTGGAAGGGACCTCGGAGGTCTTCTAGCCCAACCCCTTGACCAAGATCTTAGAATCACAGGGTTGGAAGGGACCTCGGAGGTCTTCTAGCCCAACCCCTTGACCAAGATCTTAGAATCACAGGGTTGGAAGGGACCTCGGAGGTCTTCTAGCCCAACCCCTTGACCAAGATCATAGAATCACAAGGTTGGAAGGGACCTCGGAGGTCTTCTAGCCCAACCCCTTGACCAAGATCATAGAATCACAGGGTTGGAAGGGACCTCGGAGGTCTTCTAGCCCAACCCCTTGACCAAGATCATAGAATTACAAGGTTGGAAGGGACCTCGGAGGTCTTCTAGCCCAACCCCTTGACCAAGATCTTAGAATCACAGGGTTGGAAGGGACCTCGGAGGTCTTCTAGCCCAACCCCTTGACCAAGATCTTAGAATCACAGGGTTGGAAGGGACCTCGGAGGTCTTCTAGCCCAACCCCTTGACCAAGATCTTAGAATCACAGGGTTGGAAGGGACCTCGGAGGTCTTCTAGCCCAACCCCTTGACCAAGATCTTAGAATCACAGGGTTGGAAGGGACCTCGGAGGTCTTCTAGCCCAACCCCTTGACCAAGATCATAGAATCACAGGGTTGGAAGGGACCTCGGAGGTCTTCTAGCCCAACCCCTTGACCAAGATCTTAGAATCACAGGGTTGGAAGGGACCTCGGAGGTCTTCTAGCCCAACCCCTTGACCAAGATCTTAGAATCACAGGGTTGGAAGGGACCTCGGAGGTCTTCTTGCCCAACCCCTTGACCAAGATCATAGAATCACAGGGTTGGAAGGGACCTCGGAGGTCTTCTAGCCCAACCCCTTGACCAAGATCATAGAATCACAGGGTTGGAAGGGACCTCGGAGGTCTTCTTGCCCAACCCCTTGACCAAGATCTTAGAATCACAGGGTTGGAAGGGACCTCGGAGGTCTTCTTGCCCAACCCCTTGACCAAGATCATAGAATTACAAGGTTGGAAGGGACCTCGGAGGTCTTCTAGCCCAAGCCCTTGACCAAGATCATAGAATCACAGGGTTGGAAGGGACCTCGGAGGTCTTCTAGCCCAACCCCTTGACCAAGATCATAGAATCACAGGGTTGGAAGGGACCTCGGAGGTCTTCTAGCCCAACCCCTTGACCAAGATCATAGAATCACAGGGTTGGAAGGGACCTCGGAGGTCTTCTAGCCCAACCCCTTGACCAAGATCATAGAATCACAGGGTTGGAAGGGACCTCGGAGGTCTTCTAGTCCAACCCCTACTTGAGCAGGAGATCATTATACCCTTTTGGACAAATGTGCTGCCCAACCTCTTTTTAAGAGCCCTTGTTCTTAAGGAAGGCAAAGCCAAGCAAAAAAATCTATATCTTGCACCAAGGAATTCGTTTGTTTCTTTATTTAATCTATAAGCGGTCCCTGACTTGCAACTGTTTGTTTAGTGTCCGTTCAAAGTTACAACCACAGTAAAAAAAAAAAAAGCAACTTATCACAATTTTTTACACTAAACGACTGTTGCAACACCCCTGTGGTCACGTGATCAAAGTTCAGACCCTTGACCACTGACTCATATTTATGACGGTCGCAGCGTCCCGGGGTCACGTGATCCTCTTGGGCGACCGTCTGACAAGCAGGAAGCCGGATTCACTTAACGGCCATGTGACTAACTTAACAACGGTAGCGATTCCCTTAGGAAGAAGGGGGTCAAACGAGGCAAAGCCCACTTAACAAGTGCCTCGCTTAGCGACCCAAATTTGGAGCTCCGTGGCGGCCATCTGTTCGAAGATGACCTATGATCGCCGCCGCCACCACCGCAACTTGCAGAACGCACAATGAACGAACGTGGCCGATGGCTTCCATGGGGAAAACAGCGGTTGTCCGTTGAGCCCTGCGTGCATCAAAGCTTGCGCTTGTCCTTTGTGTCATTTGTGTGGTTTCCCCTGGGATGCACGGGGGGGGGAGGCGCACTGGGGTGCCAAGGTGTCAATCCATGTGTCTCGGAGCCGGTGGCAGCTCGAACAGAGTCGCCAGCTGTGATTTGACATCTTAACTGTTGGGAGATGCTGGGCAGGGAAATTTTATTTATTTATTTTATTTATTTATTTTATTTGTCACAACGGTATATATAAGCATAAGCATGAAAGTAACTATATAATATATAAGCATATATACATAAGCATAAGTATGTAATAGCTATATTAATTGGATATAATGAAAGGAAACAATAGGACAGGGACGGTAGGCACGCTGGTGCTCTTATGCACGCCCCTTAGGACCCTCTTAGGAATGGGGTGAGGTCAATAGTAGATAGTCTTTGGTTAAAGTTTTGGGGATTTTGGGAAGAGACCACAGAGTCTGGTAGTGCATTCCAGGCATTAACAACTCTGTTACTGAAGTCATATTTTCTGCAATCAAGATTGGAGCAGTTCACATTAAGTTTAAATTTATTGCGTGCTCGTGTATTGTTGCGATTGAAGCTGAAATAGTCTTCAACAGGAAGGACATTGTAGTGGATGATTCTATGAGTTAAACTCAAGTCATGTCGAAGGCGACGTAGTTCTAAGTTTTCTAAACCCAGGATTTCAAGTCTGGTGGCATAAGGTATTTTGTTGTATTCAGAGGAGTGGAGAACTCTTCTTGTAAAATATTTCTGGACACGCTCAATTGTATTAATGTCCGAAATGCAGGATGCCTCGTTTTCTCCTCTCTTGGGGGGGGGGTGTTTCCTAGCCCAGAGAACTAGATTTCCCAATAGTAACAGTAACAGAGTTGGAAGGGACCATGGAGGTCATCTAGCCCAACCCCCTGCTCATACAGGAGACATGTACTAGGGATTCGAACCGCCGACCTGCCGACCTTTCTGATAGACAATTTGGGTATAATATATAATAATATTATAAATATTATATAAATATTATAATATTATAAATAAATGAGGTATATAGACCCACCCCAGGGTCTTCTCCTTGGCTCAGGATGCTGGGGTTTGTAGTCCCCACACCTCTGGAAGAACATCTGTTGCAGAACTCTCCTTCCTAAAGCAGGGGTCTCCAACCTTGGTCCCTTTAAGACTTGTGGACTTCAACTCTGGGAGTTGAAGTCCACAAGTCTTAAAGGGACCAAGGTTGGAGACCCCTGCCCTAAAGAATAGTATACAAGCCCTCCTTGACTTACAGCCAGTTGCCTGAACGGTTGTCCAAAGTTTCCCGAGCTCTCAAAAGAAGCCGCTTAGCCCAAGTCCTCAGACTTGTGACCATCGATGCCTCCATCCCCATGTGCAATCCAAAAGTTGAGCCGGTAGCAGCCACTGTGAGAAAGGTAAATAGATAATATAGATAGATGGATGGATGGGCAGTTCTGGGCAGTTCACAATTAAAACCTTAAAAAAAAAACCCAATAAAAACAGTAAAAGGCATTAAAACAATTTTAAAAAAAACAACACACAAAATCCAGGCCTTGTGGCTGACCCCTTCCGATCTTTCCCTCCTTCCTGCAGAACAGCCTGGAGCAATGCAGCGTCTGCGCCAAGCCGATCATGGAGCGCATCTTGAGGGCCACCGGGAAAGCTTACCACCCTCACTGCTTCACCTGTGTGATTTGCAACCGGAGCCTGGATGGCATTCCGTTCACCGTGGATGCCGGGGGAAACATCCATTGCATTGAGGATTTCCACAGGTGGGACGCAGGGGCCGGAGAAAGGATGGGGTGGGATGGGGTGTATACAGCAGGGGGCAAAATTGTGGAAACCTTTTGGGGAAAAGTGTATTTTCTAAACCTAGCTAATAACACCCCCCGCTCTTTTTTTGCAGTAGTACCATAAAATTATATATCAATGGAAAAATAATTTCATCAAGAATGTAATGCAATAACTTCTAGGAAGGATTTGCTATGAGAATAGCAGTTGCAGGATAAAGAAGAAAAAATAGAATTTTTTTCTATTTTTCATAGAAAAAATGAGAGATACAAAAATTATCACCATAAGAAAAAAACAAGATATACAAAACTTATCACCATGTCAGTGAATAGTTAGTGGAGTCACCTTTAGCATGAATGACGGCCTTACAACGTCTTCCCATGGAGTCAACCAAGTCTTTGAGTTCTGCAGCTGTTCTAATATGAAACCAAGATTGAATGATGGCTTCTATTAACTGGGTTTTATTGCTGGGTCGCTTCTTTTTTTTTTTGTAAAAAGTTTTTTATTTTTCTTATACACATATTATAAATGTACATTTTCTTATTCATAGATAATCATTTTGTGCTAAAGAAAGGACAAAAATAAAACTTTTTAATTACCTTTGGAGTTGCTCTTCTAGCCTTTCTTTCCCTTCGTTTTACAACAAACCTTCTTCTCTTTTCCCTCCCTCCTTCTCCTTTCCTACCTTCTTCCTCCTCCTCTCCTTCCTCATACCTACTTCCCTTTCCTCTCCCCCACTCCTCTTCTCTTTCCCTCCTTTCTCACCTTCTCTCCTACTCTTATCCCCTAACTTATCTTCCTCTCCTTCTCCTTCCTTCCATCCCTCTCTCTCCATCTCCTCTATCTTATCTTCTATTCCTCTCTTCTTTCTTTCTTTCTTTGTTGTATAATATTTCCCTTGTTTGGTATCCGAGCAACTCCAATCATCTGATAATATATACTTCCTTCTCGATTTCTTTTCTATTTTACCCAATACATCATTTCATGATTGTACATTTATATCTATAATCTTCTCTTCTTCATCCCCCCCTCCCCCTTTTCTATCTATTTTGACAATATCTGGGTTTCTATTTCTTCATAACCATTTTTCTCATTTTGCTGGGTTGCTTCTGTTTAACAAGTTTCTTTAGTCGGCTCCATCGATTTTCAATTGGGTGAAGGTCCGGGCTATTCCCAGGCCATTCCAGCAGTGGAATAGGATTATCTTGAAACTCCCCCCCAAAAAATGGTGTTATTAGCCATCTAACCTCACAAGCACACTTTTCCCAAAAGGTTTCTACAATTTTGCCCACTGCTGTATGAAGGACAAAAATAAATGTGGGTTGAGTTCACACAACATAGCGAACCCAGGTTAGGAGAACACAAGGCCTGTATTCCTTGTGTAATAATCTTGGATTCTGTTCTGACCCAGCCCTTAGCAGAAGCAAGAAACAGACTCCTGATCACAAAAAAACCCCTCTTGATTTACCACTTGAGAATTAACGGCATTCACCCACCGAAAACTCCAGGCAAGAGTCCTGCAAGGAGTTAAATGCAGCAACAGAACTTGTCAGTTCCTTGCGATAATTGCAACTCCCAGGCTGCAAATTAAGTTCTGGCAAGCAGTCTTTGTGGTACGAGACATAATGAGCCAAAATCTTCAGAAATACGAACAGTTGTCTCCTACGACCACCACTCCCCTTTCCCTCTATTTATTCCCCAGCCACGGAGGGGCCATTTAGCGTCCACGTGTGCTTTGCTTCCCGAGTCGACTCCTTGTCTTCTGTTGTTCTCCTCTCCTAACTGCTCTGCGCATACGTGCGTCTGGCACAGGCCCCAGCTGTTCTTCCTCCTCCTCACTCATCTCAGCCTCCAAAGGCAGCTGCCTCTCCAGAGGCTGGGAAATGCCGGACAGCCCCGGCTCCATCTCTGCGTCCGACGCAGAGCAATTTAGTCGAGCTTTTTTTGAAATTGTTTGTAAACTCGCCAAGAGAGTAAGTTAATATGGCATCATAATTGCAGTGATTCACTTAACGTGGCAAGAAAGGTCATAAAATGGAGCAAAACTCACGGAACAAATGTTTCACTTACCAATAGATATTTAAGGGCTCCGTCGTTGTTGTAAGTCAAGAACTACCTGTGTTCACTCTCAACTTCCCTCTTCCCCAGGAAATTTGCCCCCCGATGCTCCGTCTGCAAGGAACCCATCATGCCCGCCCAGGGCCAGGAGGAAACTGTCCGGATCGTGGCCCTGGACCGCGACTTCCATGTCCACTGCTACCGGTGTGAGGTGGGTGCCTTCAGCCCTTCTTTTTCCCCCTCGCTTGGCTCTCCAGGGACCAAGGATCCCTCTGGCTGTCTTCCCCAGGACAAGCGGGAGCAAAGTGCAAAATCCTGCCGGCCTTTAAACTGCAGAACCTCCCAGTTAAAATACACGGCCAGCCAAGCTGTAGAGTGTTAAAGGGAGGAGATGGGAAGAGAAAGGAAAGGAAAGGAGGAAAGAAGGAAAGGAAAGAAGGGATGAAAAGAAAAAGAGGCGGGAGGGAGGAGAGGAAAAATGAAGGAAGGAAGAAGAAGGAGGGAGGAAAGGAGGAAGGGAAGGGGGAAGGAAGGAAAAGAAGGAAGGAAGGAAAGAGAGGAAGGAAGAGAAAGAGGAGAGAGGGAGGGAGGAAGAAAGGAGAAGAGAGGAGGAAGGAGAGGAGGGAGGAGGGAAAAAGGAAGGAAGGAGGGAGGGAGGGAGGAGGGAAGAAGGAAGGAGGAAGAAGGAAGGAGGAAGAAGGAAGGAAGGAGGAAGGAGAGGAGAGGAGGAAGGAGAGGAGAGAAGGAGGAAGGAAGAAAGGAGAGGAGGAAGGAGAGGAGGAGGGAGGAAGAAGGAAGGAGAGGAGGAAGGAAGGAAGGAGAGGAGAGGAGAGAGGGAAGGAGAGGAGAGAGGGAGGAAGGAGAGGAGAGGAGGAGGAAGGAAGAAAGGAGAGGAGGAAGGAGAGGGAGGGAGGGAGGGAAGAAGGAAGGAGAGGGAGGGAAGGAAGGAAGGAAGGAGAGGAGAGGAGAGAGGGAAGAAGAGGAGAGGAAGAAAGGAGGGAGGAAGGAAGGATGGAAGGAGAGGAGAGGAAGGAAGGAGAGGGAGGGAGGGAAGAAAGGAAGGAGAGGAGAGAGGGAGGAAGGAAGAATGGAAGAGAGGAGAGAAGGAGGGAGGGAGGAAGGGAGAGGAAGGAAAAATCTATTCACCCCCTTGTCCTTCGCCTCTAGAAATAGGTTGGGAATCAGGCTTGGAACCCCAACAACCTGAAGGCCCTTATAAACGCCGGACTCTCCCCTCCTGCTCTCAGGGGCCAGAACCTTCCGCCCCAAACCTTGCACAGCTCTCCTTGGGGAGGCAGAGTCCCCATCCTTGTGACTCCTCCTCCTAGGCGAAGCAGAAGGATCCCCCGTCCTCGCCTCCTTCTCGCCTCCGTAACCTCCCCCCCCCTTTCCCTCCCGTCTCTCCCACGCAGGACTGTGGGGGTCTGCTGTCCGAAGGCGACAACCAAGGCTGCTACCCGTTGGACGACCACATCCTCTGCAAAGGCTGCAACTCCGCCCGGATCCAGGCGCTGACCGCCAAGGCCAGCACTGACCTCTGAAGGGGGCCCGGAGAGATCCGGGATCCGGCTTCCTGGGACTCTTCTGCACGCTACTTCTCCCCCCTCCCACCCCCCACCCCCATAACAGATTGCGCCATCTTTCTGCACACACACACACAGGTTGTCTAGGGAAAGTATTTCTGGTGGGGTCCCGAGGGTTTTTTCAGGGGGCTTCTTAGCCCCCCCCCAAAAAAAAGACCCTTCCCTGGATTCTTGGAGACGTATCCAATTTCCACCTGCTTAGGTTTTAGGGTGTCGCCATGCACCCAAATGGAAGGGTGGGGGTGTCTGGGGTGGTGTGGGGGGTCCCTAGGTGGGGGTGACGGCCTTCACATCCTTTTCCACTTGCATGCCTTTAATTGCACACCTGTCCTAACAGTAATCAGGGCTTTTCTGACACCTCGTTCAAGGGATTTAGCAAAATTTCTCCCTTGTCCCAGTTCAACTTCATCCTGTCTTCTTCATCTGGGGCAAACCAGATTCTTTGACAGAAAAAACACTTAAATATATATATAGATAGATAGATATTTCTTCCCTGTGCCTTTTAAACCACCATTGCCTACGGCTTTCCTCTTTGGGAAGCCTTCAGCTTCTTTTGCACATTTCTACAGGTAGTCCTCGACTTACGACCCCAGTGGAGCCCAACACTTCCGTCACTAAGCGAGGCGGGGCGTCAGCCTCATTTTACAAACTTTTTCTGCCACGGTTCTTAAGTTGGTAACATGGTCAATAAGTGAATCTGGCTTTTGGTCCGAAAGTCGCAAAACGGGATCAAGGGATCACGGGACACTGCAACCGTCATAAATACATGCCAGTTGCCAAGCGGCCGGATTTTGATCACGTGATCCTGGGGATGCTGCAACGGTCATAAATGTGAAAAACGGTCCTAGGTCACTTTTTTTCAGTGCTGTTGTAACTTCAAACAGTCACTAAACGGACGGTGGTAATTCGAGGATTATCTGCCTCTCCAAATTCCCTTGATATCCAGTATCGTCCCCTGTTTTGACCTTTTGTGCCTTAAAAAGGAAAGAAAATTTAAAAACGGATAAAAATTGGGGGCTGATCGTGTTTTCACTCGCCCCAGAATCAAAATAAAGTTAGCAAGACCAAAGATTTAATTGCCTGGACAAATTTCCTGGTTTTACAGATGGACTTCCTTACACGATCTCACTGTTTTCCTATTTTGGAAGCAGTTAAGCGAAACAACAATGCGTTTCATCCATTTCCTGCATAGGTCGTCCTGGACTTACGACCATGACTGGGAGGGACCAGAATTTCCATCGCTAAGCAAGACGGTTGTTCAGTGAATCGCTCCCGTTTTTAAGCGAATCACTGCCCTTGTTAAGCAAACCGCACGGTCGTTAGGCAAATCTGACTCGGTTTGTTGAGCACTGCTGGCAATCACACAACCCCGGCACATTGCCACCGTTGTGAATGCATGCTGATTGGATCGCAGGCTGCAGCGGTCATAAGTGGGAGGTCTGGTCGTAAGTCCCATTTTTTCAGTGCTGTTGTAACTTTGAAAGGTTGTAAGTCAGGGACCATCTCAATGGCTTTATTTCTGGCTTTGGCAGTAGAGTAAACATTCCCAAAGCCAATCTTTTTTCAACTTCGGCCCTTTTAAGAGGAACGGACTTTAACTTCCAGAATTTCCCAGCACCAAAAGTTGGAATAATTTCGCTGTTCCTTCCCCCTGCCGATCTCAGGGCCATCCTCCCTACCAGATGGACGGGACAGTCCTGCAGGAATGCCCTGCTCCGAATCTGCAAGCCGGCAGGGCTCCCTGCATGTAGACATATAGCACCTCAGGGATAAATTTTCCTGAGGATCTGCTTGTTTGAAATGCAGGGATCTGGAAAAGGGCCAGATTTTAGCACGGGTATGTCAGCTTCCTGATCTCGTCTTTCTATACCCTGTCGTTGCTATTTGTGGGGGTGTGAGTTCTAATGCTGCCAAATCCAAAATGTGGAAAGTCAAACGTGTGATTTTTGCCCTCCCTGATTTTAGTCCCCATATAGAGGAAAAATATTTGAGTGGTGCGGTGGCCAAATCAGGAGGCTGTGAGTTCGATCCTAGGTAGAGGCAGATATATTTTCTCTCTCTCTCTCTCTCTCTCTGGGCAGATTGAGAATATATCTGCTGAATAAAACTCCACATTGGCAACAGGAAAGGCTTCCGGTCATTCAAACACTCATCTCCATTCAGTTGCCCAGACTCCATCCTTGCAAGGGATTATGTTAAAAGAAGATGATATTTATTGCCAAGCATTATGTAATGTAGTGCCCCGAAGTGCCTTTTTCAGAAGAAATTTTGGACCTAATTTGAGCAGTCATTAAACAGATGGTCGTTAAGTCGAGGACTAGTTAGTTAAGCCCTCAAGACTGGACTAGCTAAGGCAGGGCTTAGGTTTTCTGAAGCGGTTTTTCTCCAGACTCTTAATACGATTTGTGAGGTTTAGGAATGGGCGGATCAATCATTTAAGCCGGGGGGGGGGGTGTCTCCAAACATGGCCACTTTTAAGACTTGTGGACTTCAACTCCCAGAATTCCCCAGCCAGCGCATGCCAGTGCATTCTCCAAGCACTTAAAGTGGCCAAGTTTGGAGATTCCTGATTTAAGCAGAGACACTTTTGAATCTCTTGCGGTCCTTTGTGAAAGAAGAATGATCAAGAAAAAGAAAGAGGGGAAGAAGGCAAGCTCAGACTGGCCACTCAGGCAGGAAACAAGATTTATAGAAAAATAAACAAGAGGAACCAGGTTAGAAGAGATCACAAAGAAAGATTAAGAAATCCGATACTGTGGGAAAGCTTCACTCTTGATCATTTTACAGCAGCAAAACAAGCTAAATCAATATTTTTCCAACTTGGCAACTTGAAAGGGTGGGGAATTCCCATGGCCGATCGAGGAATTCTGGGAACTGAAGTCCAGGCATTCTGCGTGAGGAATTCTGAGAGTTGAGGTTGGGAAATCCTGGGAGTTGAAGTTCACATATTCTGGCTGGAGAATTCTGGGAATTGAAGTACATGCATGCAGCCTGGGGAATCCTGGAAGTTGAAGTCCAAACATGCTGAATTTAGGGAGTTGAGATTCATGCATGCTGTCTGAGGAATTCTGGGAGCTGCAGTTCATGCGTACTGAATTCTAGGAGTTGGTCCAAGCATGCTGAATTCTGGGAGTTGAAGTTCATGTGTGCTGAATTCTGGGAGTTGAGGTTCATGCATGGTGCCTGAGGAATCCTGGGAGTTGAAGTCTATACATGCTGGCTGGGGAATCCTGGGAATTGAAGTCCAAGCATGTTGGATTCTGGGAGTTGAAATTCATGCATGCTGGCTGGGGAATTCTGGGAGCTGAAGTCCACTCTTGCCAAGACTGAAAAAAAACACCGCCCTCCAGTTGTTGCCCCTTCAGGCGCTGGGACGAGGTCACCAGGCTGAGAGAAGGAAGTCTTTGGGGGCTCAAAGACCCTCAGGTGGACAAGCCAGGGGTCTGCACAAGGTAATTTACTGGGCTCTGCTTGGGAGGAGAAGGAAAGGGATGAACTTTGCAGGGGGAAACAGCTCCAATGCATCGTCCCATAGGCATCATTGCGCTTCGGCTCACCCGTTCATTTATTTCTACCCTTCATCTCTGCCGGCATCTTCTCATCCACCCAAAGCATGCAAAAAACGCACGGGATGCCTCCTCGATGGTTTGCAAATTTGGGCCTGCCTTTGCAGCCACAGCTGGCCAGAACCAATCAGAATGGAGCCGGAAGGGACCTTGGAGGTCTGCTAGTCCAGCCCTCTGCTCAAGCAGGAGACCCTAGACCAATTCAGACAAATGGCTGTCCGGTCTCTTCTCTAGAAAGAGTGCAGAGAAGAACGACAAAGGTGATTGAGAAGGCTGGAGGCTGAAACATACGAAGAACGGTTGCAGGAATTGGGCATGTCTAGTTTAATGAAAAGAAAGACCAGGGGTGACATGATAGCAGTCTTCCAGTTTTTGAGGGGCTGCCCCCAAGAAGAGGGGGTCAACCTATTCTCCAAAGCCCCTGACAGCAAGACAAAAACCAATCTAGAACTAAGGAGAAATGTCCCGATACTCAGAACAATCAACCAGTAGAATAATTTTCTTCAAAAGTTGTGGTTGCTCCAACATTAGAGGTTTATAAGGAGAGATTGGATAACCATTTGTCTGAAAGGCTGTAAGGTTTCCTCCCTGAGCAGGGGGGGGTTGGACTAGAAGACCTCCAAAGTCCCTTCCATCTCTGTTTATTCTGCTGCTAATGGGATGGTGTGCAATTGTTTAGTTGTGGTTGGGTTTAAAGTTTAAACCTCTTGTTGGTTTGAACATTTGGTCCTTCTTAGAAGCTTCCAGGAATGAAGACACAGATCCTACCATCAAGAGATAATTGTTTTCCCTTCTGTGTTTTGCTAAAATCTAGCACCTACAAGCCCTTTGCTGCTACTCCTAGTTTCTGTAGCTCTAGTCCAGAAAGTAATTTCTCGACTGTCTTCCTTGTAACTTCCACAAGAACCTGAAGATGGTTTTCATGTTTGCAATGCAATAGAACAGAGGTCTGCAAACTTGGCTCTTTTAAGACTTGTGGACTTCCTCAGCCAGCAAAGCTGGAAGTTGAAGTCCACAAGTCTTAAAAGAGCCAAGTTTGCAGACCCTTGCAATAGAACAAGCTTTCTTTTGCATTACTCTTGAGAACAAAGATTTTAACCTTGCAATATATTTAAATCCTCTTAAGTTGCCCGATAGAGGATGTTGGTTCTGTTCTTCGTTGTCTATTAACCTTTCGACTAGCGTTTCTCAAACCTCGGAGACTTTAAGATGGGTGGACTTCAACTCCCAGAATTCCCCAGAAAAATGGTGGTCCTGTTTCCCAGTTTTTGTGGGTCGGAAGACAGTTTGGAAGCTATAGGGCCACTTTAGAGTTAAGGGGGTTGGGGAATGGCTTTTTAGGAGAAAGTGGTCTTTGCAATTTTACAGGCCCCGGTGGCAGAGGAGGTAATACGAGCACAGGGGATCCCCTCCCCACCTGAGGAACCCCCTTATTTTAAATGCAGTGTTTGCAATTAGATAAGTCAAACATCAAAAATAATCACCCTCTTAAAACCAGGAGCCATTCCAGCAAAGCTCATGAATATAGAAAGCTAAAATAAAGCACATTTTTTTTTTGCATCTCTCGCCTTCTTGGCTGTGTATTTTTCCTGACCCTCGACGTCCTGAATCACCAGCATATTACATATATATATATATTATATAAAGCCGATCGGTATATATGGTGCCTTATTATACTTTGAAGAAAGCACAAAAGTGCCTTTGCCAAAGGTTCTGCGGTTTCTGTACGTTTTATTCTATGCAATTTTACACCCTGGTGTATTTTTGTCCTCCTCCTTGGCTCAGTTCGTTGAATGATTGCGATGCTTTTAGTTGCCTCTGAATTTTTATCCTGTCATATTTTTGCTAAGTTTTCCACCGTAAGGAGAAAAACGTGCACTGTTTCAAAATCTTTCTCTTTACTCCGGCCAAACAACCACAGATTATTATAATTATAATAATTATTATTATTATGGAAACTGTTAGCAAACTAATAAACTCTCGATACACTTCAATTTCCGTAGGTCTCCTGTGTGGATTTTTTAAAAAATTCCCTCTCCCTTCCTTGCATTTCATTTTCCAAGTGGGCACCAGCATTTTGGGGGGGGGGAAATGGGGCGGTTGTTAAGTGAATCACCTGGTCGTTAAGCAAATCTGACTCCCCCATTGACTTTACTTGCTGGGAAGGTTGCCAAAGGAGATCACGTGACCCTGGGACACTGCAACGGTCATAACTATGAGTTGTCTCCCAACTATCCGAATTTTGATCACGTGACCGGGGGGAAACTGCAGCGGTCGTTAAATGTGAAACACGGTCATAAGTTGCTTTTTTTTAGTGCGGTTGTAACTTTGAATGGGCACTAAACAGACATCTATAAGTCAAGGACTCCTTAAAGATTAAATAAACGGTCATAAGTCAATGCTGTAGTAATTTTGAACGGTCACTAAACGAATGGCTATAAGTCGAGGACTAGCCAAGTATAAAGTTCATATCTTCCCTAGCTTCTGTAATAGCAGCACGCGCTTCACATACTGGCAGTCCTGGACTTACGACCACACAACTGAGCCCAAAATTCCCGTTGTTAAGTGAGTTTTGCTCCATTTTACAACCTTTCTTGCCACTGTTGTTAAGTGAGCCACTGCAGTTGTGAAGTTATTCACACGGTTGTTAAGTGTAACTAACTTAATTAGTTATTCCAGCTTCCCCATTGACTTGACTCACCAGAAGATCGCAAAAGGGGATCATGTGACCCCAGGACACTGACACCGTCGTAAGTACATGCCAGTTGCCAAGCCTTCTAATTGTGATCATGTGACCCTGGGGAAGTCTGCAACGGTCGTAAGTGCGAACAACGTTCCTAACCCCGTTTTTTTCAGTGCCATTGTAACTTCAAGCGGCCACTAAACGAATGGTTGTAAATCAAGCAAAGGAGCAATATGAAAACACAGGATGAGGGTGTCCGTGAAGCTATTTTGGAAATGACTCTGCAGTGAGAAAGAGGTCGTGGTTCTTCAAAGCCTCCAGAGAAATTGGGAGCGAGCCAACCACGCACCCTGAACCAATTGTGTGGCTTTTGAAGAACTCCCACCCACCACCCACCCCCATTGCATGGAACAAAACGGATTAATAGAGTTGGAAGGGACCTTGTAGGTCATCTAGTCCAACCCCCCACCCAAGCAGGAGACCCTACACCGTTTCTGACCAATGGCAGCCCAGTCTCTTCTTGAAAGCTTTCAGGGATGAACTTCCGAAGGCAACTTCTGCTCCATCGGTTGATTCTTCTCACTGTCAGAAAATTTCTCCTTATTTCCAGGTTGAATCTTTCCTTGTTTAATTTCCATCCATTCTTCCTAGTCTGGGCTTCGGGGGCCTTGGAGAATTGTTCGACCCCCTTCCTCCTCTCTGGGGCAGCCCCTCAAATATTGGAAGATGCTCTCATGTCTCCCCTGCTCCTTCTCTTCCCTAGACTAGCCAGGCCCAGTTCCTGCAACTGTTTTTTAATATGTTTTAGCCTCCAGTCCCCTCATCATCCTGGTTGCTCTTCTCTGCACTCTTTCTAGAGTCTCAACATCTTTTTTATAGTGTGGTGACCAAAACATCTTCCAACTCTGTCCAAAATCGAGCGTCCTCATGGGAATTGAGTGAGAATGGAAAGTGTGCACCGCGTAGATCAGATTTCAATACAGGTACTCCTCAATTTACGACCACAATTGAGCCCCAAATTTTCATTGCCCCAAAAGACGGTTAATTCAGTGAATTTTACTCCACGGTTGCTAAGTGAATCTCTGCAGTTGTTAAGTGAGGCACACGGTCATTAAGCAAATCCGGCTTCCCCTCCGTTGGCTTCGCTCACCAGAAGGTCACAACAGGGGAATCACGTGACACACACACCCCCGGGACACTGCAACCGTCGTAAGTATGAACCAGTTGCCCAGGCTCTGAATTTTGATCACGTGACCACGGGCAATGCTGCAACGGTCGTAAGTGTGGAAAACGGTTCTAAGTCACTTTTTTCAGGGCCGTTGTCACTAAATGAATTGTCGTTAAGTCGAGGACTACCCATATCTTTCTCTTCCCCGCCCCCCACCCCCCAAGGTAAGTCCATTTTCCAATTTTTAGCCAGGCAAAATATCCGTGCTCAACGGGGCAGTCTTCAAAATCCGGGGGGTGAAGGGGTTTCCCATATAAATTGGAGTCCTAGTGGATAACCATTTAGATATGGGCCAGCCGTGTGCAGCAGCTGCTAAAAAAGCCAACACAGTTCTGGGCTGCATAAACAGAGGGATAGAATCAAGATCACGTGAAGTGTTAATACCACTTTATAAGGCCTTGGTAAGGCCACACTTGGAATATTGCATCCAGTTTTGGTCACCAAGATGTAAAAAAGATGTTGAGACTCTAGAAAGAGTGCAGAGAAGAGCAACAAAGATGATTAGGGGACTGGAGGCTAAAACATGCAAATAACGGTTGCAGGAACTGGGTATGTCTAGTTTAACGAAAAGAAGGACTAGGGGAGACATGATAGCTGTCTTCCAATATCTCAGGGGTTGCCACAAAGAAGAGGGAGTCAAGCTATTCTCCAAAGCACCTGAGGGCAGAAGAAGAAGCAATGGGTGGAAACTAATCAAGGAAAGAAGCAATTTAGAACTAAGGAGAAATTTCCTGACAGTTAGAACAATTAATCAGTGGAACGACTTGCCTGCAGAAGTTGTGAATGCTCCAACACTGGAAAGTTTTAAGAAAATGTTGGATAACCATCTGACTGAGATGGTGTAGGGTTTCCTGCCTGGGCAGGGGGTTGGACTAGAAGGCCTCCAAGGTCCCTTCCAACTTTGTTGTTATATTATATTATATTAATATGTAGAGAATATTTGCAGCTGAGGGTTGAACTGTGGGGTCTTGGCAGCTCTCTGAGCTTGGTGGTTTTAATGAATCTGTAAAATAAAGACCACCAACCTCAGAGAGCACTAAAGACCTCACCATGCAAATAAACCAGGCATCTCTGCTTTTTCGAACAAAATATTCCAGTGGGGGCTGAGGGGGGGGACATTGCTTCTTAAAGAGAGTTAATAATTCTTCCCAATTTATTCTTAATTTTGCACCTTCTAGAATTGTTCAGATTCTACGTCCACTTTATGGCTGATTCTTAATCAAGGTTCGGTTAGTCTCGATGCTTCTTTAATCCAGTGTTCCAAAAGGTGCTCTTTTTTTTCAAGTTAATTCAACTTAATTTTGTTTTGTTTTTCTTTGAAGACGTTTCACTTCTCATCCAAGAAGCTTCTTCAGCTCTGACTGGATGGCGGGGAAGGGAAAGATTATTATACTCCTTGCAGGCAGCCTCAACGACTCTCTAAAAGGGTGCAAATGACCAGCTGTCATTTTGCCTCTTGAAGAAAAAGCACTTTTGGGACAACCTGGATGACTCAGAATCTCCATAGATTTTTAATCCCAATCTGGGGGGCTTGAAGATGGATTGGACTTCAACTCCCAGAATTCCCTAGCCAGCATGGATGGCTGGGGAATTCTGGGAGTTGACGTCCACCCATCTTCCAAGCTACCATGATGGAGAATCTCAGCTCTAACCCAAGAAATCAAGGCCAGTTTTTCTCAATGCTTACATTAACATATGTAAAGCAGATATAAGATGCTGCCTGGGGAATTCTGGGAGTTGAAGTCCGAGAATCTCAGCTCTAACCCAAGAACAAGGCCAGATTTTCCATTAAAATATGCAAAGCAGGTAGGATGCAGGCTAGGGAATTCTGGGAGTTGAAGTCCACCCATCTTCCAAGTTACCAAGATGGAGAATCTCAGCTCTAACCCAAGAAAGCAAGGACAGGTTTTCTGAGTGCTCATTAACATATGCAAAGCAGGAACGATGCTAAATGGGGAATTCTGGGAGCTCCAGAGTCCATTCATCTTCCAAACCCCCCCAAGATTGAGAATCTCAGCTCCGATCCAAAGAAAGCAAGGCGGCATTTTCCGAGTCACAGCCAATTAGCATATGCAAAGCAGGTGAATATGCGAGCTGGGGAATTCTGGGAATTAACTCCTCCCCCCCCGCCCTAAACATCTTCCAAGCCCCCCAAGTTTGAGAATCTCCGCTCTGATCCAGAAGAAACAAAACCAGCTTTTTCTGAGTCAGAATTAACCTATGCCAAGCAGGTAGGATGGCAGGACAGACGGCTGGGGAAGAGAGCAGCCAGGAAATATTTGCCAAACATTTGCCATTTTTCCCCCAAATGCTGCAATTTTCTCTCTGCCCCCGCCCCCCCCTCCCATTTCCCCCTCCTGTTCACGTTTTTTCGAGAAATCTGCTTTTCAAAAAAAATATATTAAAAAAATTATAATAAACCTGGGCACGTCAGGGGATGCCAGGCAGCCTTGGCAAGCTCCCCCATCTCACGCTGGCACCGCCGTGCAGCCTATGGAGAAACGGAAGATCCGTCTCCGGCTGCCAATCAGCAACCAGGAACACAGCCTGGCATTGGCTTCTGGGTTGTCACACTGTTGGTGCAACTTTCTGCCCACTGCCTTCCTCTCTAGAACCCCCGCCCCCCCCCCACTCCCCACCTGGGTTCTGGGTTCGGATTGCACGCCTTGGAAGGCCCAGTGGGTGATTGCAAGCGGACCGCACGGGCTTCTTGCGGAAGGTGAATGGGGGAGGTTTATATTGTTATCGATACGAGGATCCTGCCTCTAGGGTCTTTTTAGAAGTGGCACAAGGTGGCAAACGGATCGAAGGCTTCTGATTTGGCCCCGCAACAACCACCACCCTGCGAGGTAGGCTGAGCTGAGAAAGAAGGGCTGGTGGAAAGCCACCCAGCCAGGTTTTGTGCCTCAGGCAGGACTAGAACTCACTGGCTCCCACCTGGCGATTGGCCTAAAGTCACCCAGCTGGCTTTTGTGCCTGAGGGGGACATGGGAATAGCCTCAGGGGCACGATGATGTTACATAGTTGGGTGGTGAGAGGTCTGCAAGAAAATAACTAAGCTCAGAAACAATTTAAGGATCCCACAGCTCTTTCCCAGCCCCTCCTCCTCCTCCTCCCTGCAAACCTCCCTTCCTCCTAGCACTGATGATGTTACCTAGCTGGGTCATGAAACATCCGCAAGAAAACAGCCAAGCAGAGAGAGCACTAAGGAATTCCTCCTCCTCTTCTTCTTCCTCCTCCTCCTTTTTTCTCTTCCCCTTTCCCTCCCCCTCTTTTCTCCTCCTCCTCCTCCACTCTTCTTCCTCTTCCTCCTTCTCCTATTCTTCTCCTTCTTCTTTTTTTCCTCCTCCTTCCTTCGCCCTCCTTCCTCTTCCTCCTCCTCCCCCTCTTCTTCCTCTTCCTCCTTTTCCTCCTATTCTTCTTCTTCTCTTTCTCCTCCTCCTCCTTCCCTCCCCCTTCTTTCTCCTCCTCCTCCTCCCCTCTTCTTCCTCTTCCTCCTGCTCTTCCTATTCTTCTCCTTCTCCTCTCCTTCTTCTTCTTCTCCATCTTCTCCTTTTTCTCCTCCTCCTCCCTCCTTCCTCTTCCTCCCTCCTCCCTCCTCTTCTTCTCCTTCTCTTCTTCTCCTCCTTCCTCCCCTCCTTCCTCTTCCTCCCCTCCTCCTCCTCTTCTTCTTCTTCTTCTTCTCCTTCCTCCTCCTCCCCTCTTCTTCCTCTTCCTCCTGCTCTTCCTCTTCTTCTCCTTCTTCTTCTTCTCCATCTTCTCCTTTTCCTCCTCCTTCCCTCCCCTCCTTCCTCTTCCTCCTCCTCCCCTCTTCTTCCTCTTCCTCCTTCTTCCTATTCTTCTTCTTCTCCTCCTCCTCCTCCTCCTTCTTCCTCTTCCTCCTGCTCTTCCTATTCTTCTCCTGCCTCCCTCTCCTTCTTCTTCTTCCATCTTCTCCTTTTTCTCCTCCTCCTTCCTCCTCCTCCTCCTCCCTCCTCCCCTCCTCTTCTTCTTCTTCTCTTCTCCTCCTCCTCCTCCCTCCTTTCTCCTCCTCCTTCCTCTTCCTCTTCCTCCTTCTCCTCCTATTCTTCTCCTTCTTCTCCTTCTTCTCCTCCTCCTTCCCTCCCCTCCTTCTTCTTCCTCCTCCTCCTCCCCTCCTCTTCTTCTTCTTCCTTCTCCTCCTTTTTCTCCTCCTCCTCCTCCCTCCTCCTCCTCCTCCTCCTCCTCCTCTTCCTCCTTCTCCTCCTATTCTTCTCCTTCTTCTTCTCCTCCTTTTTTTCTCCTCCTCCTTCCCTCCCCCTCCTCCCCCTTCCTCCCCCCCCTCTTCTTCTCCTTCTTCTTTTTTTTCCTCCTCCTTCCTTCGCCCTCCTCCTCTAAGGGGTGGGGCCTGGCATCCCCCCCCACCCCACCTTCCCTTCCAGGCTCCCAGACACCAAAGCAAATTTTTGCAGCCCGCCCAAGGAACTCTTCAATTTTCTCAGCGGTGCCACTTTGAATTCATGATTTTGGAGAAGGGCTTCCCAGAGGTTTAAATTTAGCTCTGGCGCTTCCTCCCCCCCTCACACCACCACCCCCAGCTCCCTAATTCCAGGCTAGACCACACACCCCACCCCACCCCCGCTCCTCCCCCACCCACTCGTGCCCATCATCCCCGGCTTTCTCCTCTGCCTTAGCTGCCTCTTTTGTCGACATCCAGTCGCTGGAGAGAACTTGGCTGATCTCCAAGGAACAGAATGTACTTGGCAAAGCCTGACGCACCGAATGTCTGCAAAACGTCGGCAGGAGAAGCCAAGAATTGCTAACTGGGTCATTAACCCCGCAAGGAAGCACCCAGGGTGGGGCTGGGCTCCCTCGCCCTCCCGGCACCCCGGAGGAAAAAAATGCATCCAGGCCCGGGACAGACGCAGATGCCAAGGCATCCGGGCACCTAAGGGTGCCATCCATCCGTACCCACTCTGGAGTTTCTTCCCCAGGAGGGAAAAGGGCCCTTGGGGTGCAGGGTTCAGAGGGGCCCGGCTTTTTGGCTCAGCCCCAAATGAGGAAGAGGAGGGTGGGGGGCTGGATAAAGATGTCTTACCTGCCACCCAGCCCAGCCTGATGGCCTCTGGGTGTCTGCAACCACCCAGATGTACTCGGGGTGCTTGTGCCAAGTTCACATCGGTTCACCAGGGTTAGTAGAGGGGAATCCAGGAGATTTTGGGGAGGAAAAAAAACCTGGACAAATTATTCAACCAGGGTAAGGTCTCCTGCCTGGGGTAGAGGGTTGGACTAGAACAGGGGTCTCCAACCTGGGTCCCTTTAAGACTTGTGGACTTCAACTCCCAGAGGACCAAGGGACCAAAGTTGGAGACCCCTGGACTAGAAGACCTCCAAGGCCCCTTCCCAACTGCTTCTATCAGCCAGTTGGGTTTAGTAGTTAAGGCAACCAGGGTTACAACCTGGGAGATGGTGAGTTCTAGTGCCGCCCTGGGCATCAAAGCCGGCTGGGTGATTTTTTGAGCCGATCTTGCCAAGAGGGTGTGAGTTCTAATCCTGCTTTTGGCATAAAAGCCCAGCTGGGTGCCTTAGTTGTACTTCTTCCTTAGCTGCCCTCACCCCCACACACCCCAAAAAAATCAGCTAGTTGACTTTGAGCCAATCCACCAGGAAGCTGTGAGTTCCAGTCCCGCCTGAGACAGGAAAATCAGGCGGTCCGTCTCTCAGCCCAACCCACCTCACAGGGTTGTCGTTGTGGGGAAAAGAGGAGGGGGAAGCAGTATTAGAGAGGTATTATCAAATATAATAAAGGCAGGCAGGCAGGCAATAAATAAATATAGTAAGTAAGTAAGTAGTCCTCAACTTACAAGAGTTCATTTAATGACCATTCAAAGTAACAACGGCAGTGGAAAAAGTGACTTACGACCGTTTTTCACAGTTACGACCTTTTGCAGCATCCCCCGCTGCGATCACGCGATCGAAATTCAGACCCTTGGCCACTGACTCACATTTATGACCGTCGCAGCGTCCCGGGGTTTGTGTGTGTGTGTGTCACCCGATTCCCCTCCGGCGACCTTCCAACGAGCGAAGTCAACGCGGGAGTCAACAGATTCACTGAACAACTGAGTTACTAACATGTCAACGGCGGTGATTCGCTTAATAAACGCTGGCAAGGAAGGTCGTAAAACGGGGCACAGCCCGCTTAACCAGGGTCTCGCTTAACGACTGACACGTTGGGCTCCGTTGTGGTTGCAAATTGAGGACTAGCTGTAAACAAACAAATAAACCACCTGCTTGTGGTGTGAAGCAACTTAGAACTAAGGAGAACTTTCCTGACAGTGAGAACAATTTAACCAGTGGAACTACTTGCCTCCAGAAGTTGTGAATGTTCCAACACTGGAAGTTTTTAAGAAAATGTTGGATAACCATTTGTCTGAAATGGTGTAGGGTTTCCTGCCTAAGCAGGGGGTTGGACTAGAAGACCTCCAAGGTCCCTTCCAACTCTCTGTTATTCTACCTATTCTAACAATTTGAATTCATCAAAGGTTTGATTGAATTGGACCAAGGCAGAATCTGGGGTGAATTTGTCCTTTCTTCCTTGACCCTCTCCTGTCCCTGGTCTGTCCGGGCAGCTGCTGTGACCCTCCAGGAAAGTCAGGGAACTGGGTGTCAAACTTGCAATCGCAGCCTAAAAACACTTTGCGTCCCTGGTTGTGCAACCGTTTGCCACATGCATGGAATTTTACAACCCTCCATGCATTTTTTTTTTGCACTGACCTTGTAAACATCTCTCGTTTTCCAGGATTTTGACTTTTTTATTTTTGTTTTCTTTCAAACCCTCCCCCAAAACTCCACCCTATGTCTGAAGAAAAGGCAGCTTTAATTAAGGCAGGTTTTCTGTGTTTTCATTTTGCAGGCAGACAGGGTCTCCCCTCAAAACACCCTCCCTGCAGAGCGGGTCCCTTCGCAAAACATCTGTGGAATGTTGGAAAAACCCCATCGGTCGAATTGCTCAGTGTGGCCTGCTAATTTTGACGAGCTTTAACCATGGTTTGATTTATTTCTTCCCCTGGGGTTTAGCATCGTAGCCGCCAGGTTGAAGCCCCTACGACAGACATGGCAGCTTTAAGAAAAGGAGAAGGAGAGGAAAAGGAGAGGAAAAGGAAATGAGAGGAGAGGAGAGGAGAGGAGGGAAGGGAAGGGAAGGGAAAGAGAGAGAGAGAAAAAGAAAGAGAAAGAAAGGAAAGAGAGGGAGGGAGGGAGGGAGGAAGGAAGGAAGGAAGGAAGGAAGGAAGGAAGGAAGGAAGGAAGGAAGGAAGGAAGGAAAGATTTTAGAGACAATTTGGAGCAGTGCTTCTCAACTTCACTAACTCGAACATGTATGGACTTCAATTTCCAGAATTCCCTGCTGGCTGGGGAACTCTGGGGGTTGAAGTCCAGACCTCTTAAAGGGCCAGGCTTGAGAAATATTGGATTATAAGAAGATTGGCCATTTGTCATCAGTGTCAGAATCTTCAGGGCAGCACGGGATGCCAGGGGCTGGCAAAATGATGCAAACTAGGGGCATCCCGGCACCCGCAACATCCACCTGGCATCTGATAGGGGCCGCTGTTGCCCATCCTTGGCCAGTCTGGTGCCTACGGGTGCCTTGCTTGGTGCCCGGTGGAAGCTGGGCTCAACCCCATCGAAAGCAGACCGGGAGCAAAACAAAGGGTCCTTGAGTGGCTCAGACTGCTAAGACAGTCTGTTATTAACAGCAGCTGCTTGCAATTACTGCAGGTTCTATTCCCACCAGGCCCAAGGTTGACTCAGCCTTCCATCCTTCATAAGGTAGGTAAAATGAGGACCCAGATTGTTGGGGGCAATAAGTTGACTTTGTATATAATATACAAATGGATGAAGACTATTGCTTGACATAGTGTAAGCCGCCCTGAGTCTTCGGAGAAGGGCGGGATATAAATGCAAATAATAATAATAATAAAAAGCGGTGCAGATGTTTCAAACACCTGGGAGAACCAAGGAAAAAAAGCCTATAATCACCACCTAAAAGACTTTGCAACTATTTGTGCACTGCAGGTTTATTCTTATTTATTTATTTATTTATTTATTGTTTGAATTTATATACCGCCCTATCTCCCAAAGGACTCAGGGCGGTTCACAGGCATATAAAACATCAATATACAAATTAAAATAATCATTAAAAAACTTATTCTACTGCCCAATTAATTAAAAATAAAAATATAAATATTAAAATCAATTTAAAAACCCCTCTAAATTTAAAATCTAAAAAACTAAGCCAGTCCTGCACAGATGAATAAATGTGTCTTGAGCTCGCGACGGAAGGTTCGAAGGTCCGGAAGTTGACGGAGTCCTGGGGGGAGTTCTTGAAGTGGAATCAATTTGCAAACTTCAGAAAACTGAAGACGAGAAATCAAAGCAGTGGACTTTTTCTTTTTTTTCCCCCCTGTGGAAGGAGAAGACCTCTCCCGCTCTTCCTCCTCTCCCTTTGCCCCAAAATCATTCCTTCATGACTTCCACCCCCTGGTTAGGAAGTTCATCCTGTGCCAGGGAGCAGCTTCGCGTCTCAGGAGCATCTGGACAGAGGCTTCCTTCCTTCCCAGGCGCGGGATTTACAGCTTCACTTATCGGAAGGATGATAAAACTCTCCTTTGCCACTCTCATCCCTGCTGATGCTCCAGATCGGTCTTTCTCACCCTCCGCAACGTTCAGGTGGATGGACTTCATATTCCAGAATTCCCCAGCCAGCATTCTGGGAATTCTGGGAATTGAAATCCAGATGTCTTAAAGATGCCAAGGTTGAGAAACACTACTCCAAATTGCCTCTAAAATCTTTCTTTCTTTCTTTCTTTCTTTCTTTCTTTCTTTCTTTCTTTCTTTCTTTCTTTCTTTCCTTCCTCTTTCTTTCTTTTTTCTTTCTTTCTTTCTTTCTTTCTTTCTATCTATCTTTCTTTCTTTCTTTCTATCTTTCTTTCTTTCTTCCTTCCTTCCTTCCTTCCTTTCTTTCTGTCTTCCTTCCTTCCTTCCTTCCTTCCTTCCTTCCTTCCTTCCTTCCTTCCTTTTTTCCTTCCAGAATAGAATAGAATAGAATAGAATGGAACGGAACGGAATGGAATAGGAATAAGATAGAAATAGAAATAGGATAGAAATAAATGGATGTAAACCCGACACTACCTCTAGCCAAGTCCAACCTGGCTGACCTATTCGACCATTGGTCCAGATCATTTCTGAACACCTGTGAAATCACCTGTGACCTGTTGGGCAGCAGCCCGGAAGTGACTTGCCATGCCTTTGTTTGGGAAGTCGTTTGAACCTCCCAAACCTGCATCTCCTGGTGGTCTCCCATCCATACCCTGAACAGAATAAAGGCAGTTTTTCAGGATCGGTGGCATTTCTCCAGATCCAGCCTCTGTCTGGGCTACAGATAATCCTTGACTTACAACCAACTTCCAACAGTTACAACGGCACTGAAAAAAATTAACTATGTCCGTTTTCACAACCATTGTGGCATCCCCATGGTCGCTTGATCAAAATTCAGACGCCTGGCAATTGACCCATATTTATGCCGGTTGCAGCGTCCTGGGATCACATGATCCCATTACAACCTTCCGACAAGCCAAGTATAATGGGGAATTTGGATTCACTTAACGACCTTGTGACTAACTTAACAATTGCATGGATTCACTTGTGGCAAGAAAGGTCGTAAAACGGGCAAGATTCACTTAACAGCTATCTTGCTTATCAATGGAAAAGTTGGGCGCAATTGTGGTCGTCAGTCAAGGATTACCTGCAAACAGTGAAGGCTCACGGAGTCAAATCAGGCTCCATTCTTAGTAAGGCCTTAGTAAGATGCTGCATCCAGTTTTGGTCCCCACATTACAAAAAAAGAGGTTGAGACTTTGGAAAAAGTGCAAAGAAGAGCAACTAAGATGCTCAAAGGCCTGGAGACTAAAACATACGAAGAACAGTTGCAGGATTTGGGTTTGGCCAGTCTAGAGAAAAGAAAGACCAGGGGAGACATGATGACAGTCTTCCAGTATTTGAGGGGCTGCCCACAAAGAAGAGGGGGTCAAATTATTCTCCAAAGCACCCGAAGGCAGGACAAGAAGCAACAGATGGAAACTAATCAAGAAGAGAAGCAACCAGGAATTAAGGAGAAATTTCCTAACAGTGAGGACCATTAACCCGTGGAACAACTTGCCACCAGAAGTTGTGAATGCTCCAACACTGGAGGTTTTCAAGAAGAGATTGGACAGTCACTTGTCCGGGAACCGTATAGGATTTCTGCTCAAGCAGGGGGGTGGGCTAGAAGACCTCCAAGGTCCCTTCGAACTCTATTCGGATTCCACTTATCTTTTGCTTGGCAACCATGCAGGAGAGATTGGCTCTTCCTTCTTCCAGGATCCTTCCACTCTAACCTCCATGCTCAGGATTTTCAGGCTCTTTTTGGGCTGGGGTGGGTGGGCTGCAGCTGTTGCCTTTAGTTGACAAGAAAGCATTGCTTTTGAAAGTCCCTATTTGGGAGTAAAATGAATATTTTATTTATTTTTAGACGACCTGCTTGGTGATCCAAGCCAAATTTTAGGATCCCCTTCTCAGTCCGCCCTCTGCTGGCCACAGTCCAGTACTGCAGAACATCAGCCCTGCGATCCTAGGATGGGAAGGGACCTTGGAGGTCTTCTATTCCACCCCTCTCTTAAAGACAGGAGACCACATTCGGATTTAATCCTCTTGATTTTAATCGTTTCGTGTGATCTTTTGTTACCTGATCACAGGCTAAGCTGCCCAGAGTCCCTGTGTCAGTGAGATGGACGGCATACTTCAAATTATACGGTGTAATGGTTTTTCTATTCTGCTTTAATGATTTTACTGGTTTTTATTGTTTGAAAACAGTTTTAAAATGTTAATTGTTTTGAATTGTGAGCCACCCAGAGTCATTTGTTCAGATGGATTATAGAAGGAAAGGAAAGAAGAAGAGGAGAGGAGAGGAAAGGAAAGGAAAGGAAAGGAAAGGAAAGGAAAGGAAAGGAAAGGAAAGGAGGAAGAAGAGAAAGGAAAGGAAAGGAAAGGAAAGGAAAGGAAGGAGGAAGGAAAGGAGAAAGGAGAAAGGAAAGGAAAGGAAAGGAAAGGAAAGGAAAGGAAGGAAAGGAGGAAGAAGAGGAGAGGAGAGGAAGGGAAGGGAAAGGAAAGGAAAGGAAAGGAAAGGAAAGGAAAGGAGGAAGAAGGAAAGGAAAGGAAAGGAAAGGAAAGGAAAGGAAAGGAGGAAGAAGGAAAGGAAAGGAAGGAAAGAAGAAGAGGAGAGGAGAGGAAGGGAAGGAAGGGAAGGGAAGGGAAAGGAAAGGAAAGGAAAGGAAAGGAAAGGAAGAGAGAAAGGGAAGGGAAGGGAAGGGAAGGAAAGGAAAGGAAAGGAAAGGAAAGGAAAGGAAAGGAAAGGAAAGGAGGAAGAAGAGAGAAAGGAGAAAGGAAAGGAAACGAAAGGAAAGAAGAAGAGGAGAGGAGAGGAAAGGAGGAATGGAAAGTTGGAAGGGACTTTGAAGGTCTTCTAGTCCAACCCCCTACTCAGGCAGGAAACCCTATATCAGGGGTCTCCAACCTTGGTCCCTTTAAGACTTGTGGACTTCAACTCCCAGAGTTCCTTAGCCAGCTTTGCTGGCTGAGGGACTCTGGGAGTTGAAATCTACATGTCTTAAAGGGACCAAGGTTGGAGAGCCCTGCCCTATATCATGTCAGACAAATGATTGTCAGATCTCTTCTTAAAAGCTTCCAGTATTGGAGAATTCACTTCTTGTGGCAAGTCGTTCCACTGATTAATTATTTATTTATTTTATTTATTTATTTATTTATTGTTTGAATTTATATACCGCCCTATCTCCCAAAGGACTCAGGGCGGTTCACAGGCATATAAAAACATCAATATACAAATTAAAACAATCATTATTAAAACATTAAAACATTATTAACAAATTAAAACATCAATATACAAATTAAAACAATCATTATATTCTCAATGTCAGGAAAGTTCTTAGTTCTAGGTTGCTTCTCTGCTTGATCAGTTCCCAACTAATAATAAATAAAGAATGAGTGGATTGAAATGAATTGAACTGAAATGAATGAATCAATCAATCAATTAATTAATACATATTAAAAAATAAACTCCTTGGTGCAAGATTTGGGCCCTTCCATCCCCTGCCTCCAGATTCGCTTGTCCAATGGCTAATTGAGCGTCTTAGAAACCTATTACAGTCTCTGCCTGGGAAGAGGAAGATAATTAAAGGCTGTTTGCTGGGCAGGATGGCAGTTCCTTCACCTGCGCAGGGAATTATCTCGGAGGCAATTTATTAAAAGTGGCCAATCAATAGCAATCAGGAAGGCACCTTAATAGAGTCAAGTCAGATCCTTAATTGGAACAAGAACAGATGCTCCTGTCTCCATCTTTGCCACACATATATCGCTCTAAGCCTGAAGAGACTTCTACCCAAGTGTTTTCTGCCGTGGTGAAATTCAATTTTTTTTTTTACTACCGGCTCTGTGGGCGTGGCTTGGTGGGCGTGGTGGGCGTGGCAGGGGAAGGATACTGCAAAATCCCATTCCCTCCCCACTCCTGGGGGAAGGATAGTGCAAAATCCCCATTCCCACCCCACTCCCGGGGGAAGGATATTGCAAAATCCCCATTCCCTCCCCACTCCCGGGGGAAGGATACTGCAAAATCTCCATTCCTTCCGCACTCTAGGGGAAGGATATTGCAAAATCCCCATTCCCACCCCACTCCCAGGGGAAGGATATTGCAAAATCCCCATTCCCACCCCACTCCTGGGGGAAGGATATTGCAAAATCCCCATTCCCTCCCCACTCCCGGGGGAAGGATACTGCAAAATCCCCATTCCCTCCCCACTCCAGGGGAAGGATATTGCAAAATCCCCATTCCCACCCCACTCCTGGGGGAAGGATATTGCAAAATCCCCATTCCCACCCCACTCCCGGGGGAAGGATATTGCAAAATCCCCATTCCCACCCCACTCCCAGGGGAAGGATATTGCAAAATATCCATTCCTTCCGCACTCTAGGGGAAAGATATTGCAAAATCCCCATTCCCACCCCACTCCCGGGGGAAGGATACTGCAAAATCCCCATTCCCTCCCCACTCCAGGGGAAGATACTGCAAAATTCCCATTCCCTCCCCACTCCTGAGAGAAGGATACTGCAAAATCTCCATTCCTTCCCCACTCCTGGTGCCAGCCAGAGGTGATATTTGCTAGTTCCCCGAACTACTCAAAATTTCCGCTACCGGTTCTTCAGAACCTGTCAGATTTCTCCCCTGGTTTTCTGGCAAAGTGGGAGCTGTAGTCCATTCTGGAACAACTTCTGGGAATTGAAATGCACAGGTCTTAAAGTTGCCAAGGTTGAAGACCCCTGTCCTAGAGTACTAAACCCACACCTGAGTTGTCTGAAGGAGCATTTCCTAACTTGGTGTTGCTCTAATTATTGACCATCAATTGTGTTGTAAATGTTGTACCTTGACGAAGGTATCTTTTCTTTTATGTACACTGAGAGCATCTGCACCAAGACAAATTCCTTGTGTGTCCAATCACACTTGGCCAATAAAAAATTCTATTCTATTCTATTCTATTCTATTCTTTCTATTCTATTCTATTCTATTCTAATTATTTCTCAATTTTGGCCACTTGAAGATGAGTGGACTTCAACTCCCAGAATTCCCCAGCCAGCCAATTCTGGGAGTTGAATTCCACTCCTCAGATCCATTTTTTATTTATTTATTTTGTCACACAGTATATATAAGCATAAGCATGAAATAACTATACAATATATAAGCATAGATATAAGTATGAGTATGTAATAACTATATTAATTGGATATAATGAAAGGGAACATTAGGACAGGGACGGTAGGCACTTTTGTGCTCTTATGCACGCCCCTTAAAGACCTCTTAGGAATGGGGTGAGGTCAATAGTAGACAATTTTTGGTTGAAGCTTTGGGGATTTTGGGAAGGGACCACAGAGTCAGGTAGTGTGTTCCAGGCATTAACAACTCTGTTACTGAAGTCATATTTTCTGCAATCAAGATTGGATCGGTTAACATTAAGTTTAAATCTATTGTTTGCTCTTGTCTTGTTGTAATTGAAGCTGAAGTAGTCTTTGACAGGAAGGACATTGTAGCAGATGATTTTATGAGTTATACTCAGGTCATGCCGAAGGCGGAGTAGTTCTACATTTTCTAAACTCAGCATTTCAAGTCTGGTAGCATAAGGTATTTTGTTGTATTCAGAGGAGCGGAGAACTCTTCTTGTAAAATATTTCTGGACACGTTCAATTTTATTGATGTCAGAAATGTGGTATGGGTTCCAGACAGTCAAGCTGTATTCAAGAATTGGTCTAGCAAATGTTTTATATGCTCTGTTAGTAGTGTAGTGTTTTTAGAGAAGAAGCTACGCAAGATTAGGTTTACAACTCTTAAAGCCTTTTTTGCAATGTAATTGCAGTGGGCTTTGGCACTTAGATCATTGGCTATGAAAACTCCAAGGTCTTTAACAGGGTGGGGGGTCATCTGTAAGGTAATGTCCATCAAGCTTGTACTTAGTGTTTAGGTTCTTTTTTCCAATATGTAAGACTGAGCATTTGCTGGTTGAGATTTGGAGTTGCCAAGTTTTAGACCATTCAGATAAAAAGTCAAGGTCTTTTTGAAGGATGACTGTATTGTTTGTGGTGTTAAATAGTTTGACATCGTCAGCAAAGAGAACACAATTACTTGTAATATGGTCACAGAGATCATTAATGTATAGTCTGAAGAGTGTTGGTCCAAGAACGCTGCCTTGAGGAACGCCACTCTTGACAGGAATAGGGTTTGATAAAGCATTGCCAATTTTGACCACCTGTTGTCTGTTTGACAGGAAAGCTGTTATCCAATTGTGGAGGGGTCCTGAGATGCCGTAGGATTTTAGTTTTAGGAGAAGTTTATCATGTACTACTGAGTCAAAAGCTTTTTTCCCCAGAACCGTTTCAACCGTTCAGCTTTGCATCCTTGCTAAGCTAAGAAGATGCTGGGAGACTTGCCTGCAGAAGTTGTGAATGCTCCAACACTGGAAATTTTTAAGAAAATGTTGGATAACCATCTGACTGAGATGGTGTAGGGTTTCCTGCCTGGGCAGGGGGTTGGACTAGAAGGCCTTTAAGGTCCCTTCCAACTCTGTTGTTATATTATGTTACTTTACAGGTGGTCTCAAATCGTCCCTGTGCTCGGTATTTTTCATCCGTTCTTAGCTCTTTCTCTGCTCGCCCATCCCAGGAAGAAGGAGAGAAGGCAGGCCACCACAACCATGGTATCAACAGATGAGGGATGCAAAGAATATCACGTCAAACCAATGACGTGATCAAAGCCTTGAGATATTTGAAGGGCTGCCCCAGAGAAGAAGGGGGTCAACCTGTCCTCCAAAGCACCAGAAGGCAGGAGAAGAAGCAACAACAACAACAACAATGGATGGAAACTCATCAAGGAGGGAAGCAACCTAGAACCAAGGAGAAAATTCCCGACAGCGAGAACAATTCACCAGTGGAACAACTTGCCACCAGAAGTTGTGGGTGCTTCACCACCGGAGGCTTTCAAGAAAAGACTGAACAGTCACTTGTCTAAAACGGCATAGGGTTTCCTGCCTGAGGAGGGGGTTGGACTAGAAAACCCGCAAGGTCCCTTCAAAGTCTGTTAATCCAGGAGAGAAGCAATTTAAATTAAGGAGGAATTTCCTGACAGTGAGAACAATTCATCAGTGGAACAGCTTGCCACTAGAAGTTTTGGGTGCTCCAACACTGGAGGTTTTGAAGGAGAGACTGGATAACCATTTGTCTGAAATGGTTTAGGGTCTCTTGCTTGAGCAGGGGGCTGGACTAGAAGACCTCCAAAGTCTCTTCCAACTCTGCAATTCTGTTATTGTCCCTCCTTCCTTCCTTCCTTCCTTCCTTCCTTCCTTCCTTCCTTCCTTCCTTCCTTCCTTCCTTCCTTCCTTCCTTCCTTCCTTCCTTCCTCCCTCCTTTCTTTCCTCCCTTCCTTTTTTTTTAAAGGTTTTTTTTTTTAAGAAGAGAAAAATTAATAAGTGGAACAACTTGTCTCCAGAAGTTTTGCGTGCTCCATCACTGGAAGTTTTGAAGGAGAGATTAGACAGCCAGGGTTTCCTGCTTGAGCCGGGGGTAGGACTAGAAGACCTCCAGGGTCCCTTCCAAGCCTGTTAGCCTGTATCATTCATGACCCACATAATGTCCAGGGTTCTCTTAGTTGTCCAGCACTGTAGAGACAGTTCAGAGAGACAAACTGCCAAGCGATGCACGAATTAGAGGAAGAAAGGAATAATACGGTGGGGCTTTGACTGCAGGGCCAGCCAAGTGGTTTGATGTTCTCTGAGGAGTCCCAGCAGAGCTGCCTCTGGGTGGGAAGGCTCCTGAATGGGGGGGGGCGTGGTGATCCTGGGGGGTGCAGAAGGCTCCATCCGCCCCGTTCTCTGAGGGCCATTAACATTTTTGGAAAGAACAGCAACACTCTGCAAATCAAATACATATTTTTACGGCTGTCAAAAAAAAAACACAGGCTGTATTTTTCCAAAACATCTCCCTGAATGTTTGCAGCCGGTTGCCAAGGGAACAATTCAGATGCTGCCAACTCCAGACTGGCCATGGAGAAGCTCGGAGGGAAGTGACGGCGGCAGGCAAGGCTGGGTGCCCTGGACCCCAGGGAGGGAGGGAGAGGAGAAAAAAGAAAGGAAGGAGATGGGGAAGGAAGAGAGAAAAAAGAAGGAAAGAATAAAATGGGGAAGGAAGGAAGGAAAGGAAGGAAGGAAGGAAATTGGAATGGAAGGAAGGAAGGAAAGAAGGAAGGAAGGAAGGAAGGCAAAAAGAGGAAGGAAAGAATAAAATGGGGAAGGAAGGAAGGAAGGAAGGAAGGAAGGAAGATAGAAAAGGAAGGAAAGAATAAAATGGAGAAGGAAGGAAGGAAGGAAGGAAGGAATTGGAATGGAAGGAAGGAAGGAAGGAAAGAAAGAAGGAAGGAAGGAAGGCAGAAAAAGGAAGGAAAGAATAAAATGGGGAAGGAAGGAAAGAAGGAAGGAAGGAAGGAAGGAAGGAAGACAGAAAAAGGAAGGAAAGAATAAAATGGGGAAGGAAGAAGGAAAGGAAGGAAGGGAGGGAATTGGAATAGAAGGAAGGAAGGAAGGAAGGCAGGCAGGCTGGGAATTCTGGGGAGTTGAAGCCCACACACCTTCAAGCAGCCAAGGTTGAGAAACACTCATTTATGGTTCAAGACTTTGTGCAAACCTTCAAAATGTCTTAAGTCAGTGCTTAAACTAAGCTAAGAATGCAGGAAGACATTACATAGATAGAATAGAATAGAATTTTTTTATTGGCCAAGCGTGATTGGACACAGAAGGAATTTGTCTTGGTGCATAGGCTCTCAGTGTACACAAAAGAAAAGATACCTTCATCAAGAATCCTGAGGTCCAACACTTAATGATAGTCATAGGGAACAAATAAGCAATCAGGAAACAATCAGCTTTATATTTCTACTCAACATGGCCTGGCCAAGAACGAGGGCCACGCCAGGATAATTTCTGCAGTTCTCCAGATCCACTTGCTTGGTTAGGGATTCTTTCCAATATATCACAGGGAATTCTGGGAAAGAAAGAGCATCTTCAGGATAAATTAGCTTTATATCGCACTACTGAAGCCACACTTGGAATCCCGCATCCAGATCTGGTCCAAAAAAGACTCTAGAAAAAGTGCAGAGAAGAGCAACCAGGATGATGAGGGGACTGGAGGCTAAAACCTACGATGAACGGTTGCAGGAACTGGGCCTGGCTGGTCTAGGGAAGAGAAGGACCAGGGGAGACAGGAGAGCATCTTCCAATATTTGAGGGGCTGCCCCAGAGAGGAGGAAGGGGGTCAAGCTATTCTCCAAAGCACCTGAAGGCCAGACAAGGAAGAATAGATGGAAACTCATCAAGGAGAGATTCAACCTGGAACTAAGGAGAAATTTCCTGACAATGAGGACAATTAACCAGTGGAACAGAAGTTGCCTTCAGAAGTTGTGGGAGCTTCATCCCTGGAGGTTGTTAAGAAGAGATTGGACAACCATTTGTCTGAAATGACAAAGGGTCTTATGCTTGAGTAGGGGGTTGGACTAGAAGACCTCCAAGGTCTCTACCCACTCTGTTATTCTGATTTTCTGATACCTCCATATTGGCTGTTCCATGGTCAAAGAACCAGAGGTTGGTTAGACAAAGA